>NW_027252614.1:222352-482352 GCF_044704955.1 Pristiophorus japonicus | reverse complement strand
GTAGGAGGACATGAGGCCTTGTGGGAGGGCATGAAGCCTTGTGGGAGGACATGAGGCCTTGTGGGAGGGCATGAGGCCTTGTAGGAGGGCATGACGCCTTGTGGGAGGGTATGAGGACTTGTGGGAGGGTATGAGGCCTTGTGGGAGGGCATGAAGCCTTTTGGGAGGACATGAGGCCTTGTGGGAGGGCATGAGGCCTTGTAGGAGGGCATGACGCCTTGTAGGAGGGCATGAGGCTTTGTGGGGGATCCGAAGCCTTGTGGGATGGCATGAGGCCTTGTGGGAGGGCATGCGGCCTTGTGGGAGGGTATGAGGACTTGTCGGAGGGTATGAGGCCTTGTAAGGGTTCAGAGATATTGTGGGAGGGCACAAGGCCTTGTGGGAGGGAATGAGGCCTTGTAGGAGGGTTTGAGGCCTTTTGGGTGATCCGAGGCCTTGTGGGAGGGCATAAGGCCTTGTGGGATGGCATGAGGCCTTATAGGAGGGCATGAAGCCTTGTGGGAGGGCATGAGGCCTTGTAGGAGGGCATGAGGCCTTATGGGAGGGCATGAGGCCTTGTAGGCATGCATGAGGCCTTGTAGGCGTGCATGAGGCCTTGTGGGGGATCCGAGGCCTTGTGGGAGGGCATAAGACCTTGTGGGAGGGCATGAGGCCTTGTGGGAGGCTTTGAGGCTTTGTGGGAGGGTATGAGGCCTTATGGGAGGGCATGAGGCCTTGTAGGGGTTCAGAGGCCTTGTGGGAGGGCATGAGGCCTTGTGGGAGGGTATGAGGACTTGTGGGAGAGTATGAGGCCTTGTGGGGGATCCGAGGCCTTGTGGGAGGGCATAAGGCCTTGTGGGAGGGCATGAGGCCTTGTGGGAGGTTTTGAGGCCTTGTGGGAGGGTACGAGGCCTTGTGGGAGGGCATGAGGTCTTGTAGGGTTTCAGAGGCCTTGTGGAAGGGCATGAAGCCTTGTGGGAGGGCATGAGATCTTATAGGCATTCATGAGGCCTTGTGGGAGGGCATGAGGCCTTGTAGGAGGGCATGAGGCCTTGTGGGAGGACATGAGGCCTTGTGGGGGGGGCATGGGGCCTTGTTGGAGGGCATGAGGCCTTGTGGGACGCCATGGGGCCTTGTGGGAGGGCACAAGGCCTTATGGGAGGGCATGAGGCCTTATGGGAGGGCATGAGGCCTTGTAGGCATGCATGAGGCCTTGTAGGCGTGCATGAGGCCTTGTGGGGGATCTGAGGCATTGTGGGGGCGCATGAGGCCTTGTGGGAGGGCATGAAGCCTTGTAGGCATGCATGAGGCCTTGTGGGGGATCTGAGGCCTTGTGGGAGGGCATGAGGCCTTATGGGAGGGCATGATGCCTTGTGGGAGGGCATGAGGCCTTCTAGGCGTGCATGAGGACTTGTGGGGTATCTGAGGCATTGTGGGGGGGGGGGCATGAGGCCTTGTGGGAGAGCATGCGGCCTTGTGGGAGGACCAGACCCCTCGCGGGGGCAAGGGGAGGCTCCCCGATCGTGGGGGAAGGTTGAAGCAGTGGCGATGAATCGAGGTAAGTGGAATGGCCACTTATCACCTGGATCCAGCAGGCCTCACCTGACTTTAGCTGGCAGGCTCTCCGAGGCCCGAGAGACCCGACCAGCTAGAGTTAAATTTGCAATGGGACCTTGCCACAGGGGCATGTCATGCCTTGTTTTGTTATTTGAACGGGAGCCCTGCCTCCGTTAAGACCGGAAATTAACCCGCCCATTTACTCAGGTGTTGCTGGGAAGCACACCGACCCCCTTCCATCGAAGGGGGTAATGTCAGAGGGACCGCACGGAATCGGGGAATGTTGACATAGGCCATCACAATGGGGACCGTGACCAAAGGTAGAGTATTGCGGGCCAGGGGAGATGGGTCCTTGTGAGCCTTTGGGCAAGGTGTGCAGTGGGTGACTTACTCCCGACTCATCTTAAGAGTGGATGCAAGTCTTCCTCGATTCCGAGGGACTGCCTATGATAATAATTCCCTATTACTAAATTTACATTATCGCCCGCAGTTACAATCACTCCCTCCGCCCCTGCCCCACCCCCACCCACGTTAGTTGCCAGGAAATGCACACGTAGGGAGAATATTTTTTGCTAATATGTCAGTATGTGTGTGAGTGTTAGAGCATGAATGGGAGTGTGAGTGAGTGTGTGTGTGTGTGTCTGAGTGTGTGAGTGTGTATGTGTGTGTGTGTGTGTGTGTATGTGAGTGTGTGTGTGTGTCTGAGTGTGTGAGGGTGTATGTGTGAGTGTGTGTGAGTGTGTGTGTGTGTGAGTGTGTGTGAGTGTGTGTGTGAGTGTGTCAGTGAGTGAGAGTGAGAGAGAGAGTGTATGTGTGAGTTTGAGTGTCTGTGTTGGAGTGTGAGTGTGTGTGTGTTTGTGAGTGTGTATGTGTGAGTGTGTGTGTGTGAGTGTGTGTGTGAGTGTGTGTGTGAGTGTGTGTATGAGTGAGAGAAAGAGTGTATGTGTGAATGTGAGTGTCTGTGTTGGAGTGTGAGTGTGAGTGTGTGTGTGCCTGTGTGAATGTGAGTGTGTGTATGTGCGCGTGAGTGTGTGTGCGTGTGTGTGTGAGTGTGTGAGTGTGAGTGTGTGTGTTGGAGTGTGAGTGTGAGTGTATGTGTGTGAATGTGTGAGTGTGAGTGTGTGTGTTGGAGTGTGAGTGTGAGTGTGTGTGTGTGTTGGAGTGTGAGTGTGAGTGTGTGTATGTGTGTTGGAGTGTGAGTGTGTGTGTGTGTGTGTTGGAGTGTGAGTGTGAGTGTGTGTGTGTTGGAGTGTGAGGGTGAGTGTGTGTGTGTGTGTGTCTGTGTGTGTGTGTGTGTTGGAGTGTGAGTGTGAGTGAGTGTGTGTGTGTGTGTGTGTATGAGTGTGTGTCTGTGTGTGTGTTGGAGTGTGAGTTTGAGTGTGTGTGTGTGAGTGTGTGTGTGTGTGTGTTGGAGTGTGAGTGTGTGTGAGTGTGTGTGTGTGTGTTGGAGTGTGAGTGTGAGTGAATGAGTGTGTGTGTGTGTGTGTATGAGTGTGTGTCTGTGTGTGTGTTGGAGTGTGAGTGTGAGTGTGTGTGTGAGTGTGTGTGTGTGTGTTGGAGTGTGTGTGTGTGTGTGTGTGTGTGTGTATGAGTGTGAGTGTTTGTGTGTGTGTGTGAGTGTGTGTGTGTGTGTGTGAGTGTGTGTGTGTGTGTTGGAGTGTGTGTGTCTGTGTGTCTGTGTGTGTGTGTGTGTGTGTGTGTTGGAGTGTGAGTGTGAGTGAGTGTGTGTGTGTGTGTGTATGAGTGTGTGTCTGTGTGTGTGTTGGAGTGTGTGTGTGAGTGTGTGTGTGCGCGTGTGTGTGTGTGTGTATGAGTGTGTGTCTGTGTGTGTGTTGGAGTGTGAGTGTGAGTGTGTGTGTGTGTGTGTGTTGGAGTGTGAGTGTGTGTGAGTGTGTTGGAGTGTGAGTGTGAGTGAGTGTGTGTGTGTGTGTATGAGTGTGTGTCTGTGTGTGTGTTGGAGTGTGAGTGTGAGTGTGTGTGTGTGAGTGTGTGTGTGTGTTGGAGTATGTGTGTGTGTGTGTGTATGAGTGTGAGTGTTTGTGTGTGTGTGTGTGTATGTGTGTGTGTATGAGTGTGTGTCTGTGTGTGTGTTGGAGTGTGAGTGTGAGTGTGTGTGTGTGTGTTGGAGTGTGTGTGTGTGTGTGTGTGTGTGTGTGTATGAGTGTGAGTGTTTGTGTGTGAATGTGTGTTGGAGTGCGGGCGCGTGTCTCAGTGCGAACGAGTCTCAGTGTGTGTGTAGGTGAACGCGCGAGTGTGAGTGTCTCGGAACAGGCAGTCGTCACGTGGCTCCCGCGTCCTCAAACAATCTTCTCGTTGAGTGGGAAGGTGGGGTTGAAGGAGGGGTTGACACTGGAATGCGAGCTGGGGTAGGACCCGGGGTAGGAGACTGGGTAGGCGCCCGGATGCATGATGGTGTGGATCACAACCGCCGGCTGCAAATGAGAGGAGAAGGGAACGGTTAGAGGTCAGACGTCACATTCTCCCCCACTCCCTCATTTGTGCATCGCCCCCCGCCGTGGGGGGGAGAGTCAACGCCAATATCCGGCTCTCAGTCGGCGAGTACTCACCACTGTACTGTCAATGGCGCAGCACCGAAGGCCACGGCAGCTGAAGGCGCTCACGGTCAGCGTGATGGCAAGTTCCACCACATCGAAGATCAGCAGCATCACTTTCAGAGAGGTGGAGATCTGAGCGAGGGAAAGGTGGACACAGTGAGACAGTATGATACAGTGAGACAGTAATATACAGTGAGACACAGTGAGACACAGTGAGACAAAGTGAGATACAGTGAGACACAGTGAGACAGTAAGATACAGTGAGACACAGTGAGACAAAGTGAGCTACAGTGAGACACAGTGAGACACAGTGAGACAAAGTGAGCTACAGTGAGACACAGTGAGACACAGTGAGACAAAGTGAGCTACAGTGAGACACAGTGAGACACAGTGAGACAAAGTGAGCTACAGTGAGACACAGTGAGACACAGTGAGACAAAGTGAGCTACAGTGAGACACAGTGAGACACAGTGAGACAAAGTGAGCTACAGTGAGACACAGTGAGACACAGTGAGATACAGTGAGACAAAGTGAGCTACAGTGAGACACAGTGAGACACAGTGAGATACAGTGAGACAAAGTGAGCTACAGTGATACACAGTGATACACAGTGATACACAGTGAGACAGTGAGATACAGTGAGATACAGTGAGACAAAGTGAGATACAGTGAGATACAGTGAGACACAGTGAGACAAAGTGAGAGTCAGTGAGACACAGTGAGAGACAGTGAGACACAGTGAGAGGCATTGAGACACAGTGAGACACAGTGAGAAACAGTGAGACACAGTAAGATACAGTGAGAGAAAGTGAGACACAGTGAGATATAGTGTGACACAGTGAGACAAAGTGAGATACAGTGAGACACAGTGAGACACAGTGAGAGACAGTGAGACACAGTGAGACAAAGTGAGACAGTGAGGCACAGTGAGACAGTGAGAGACAGTGAGATACAGTGAGACACAGTGAGATATAGTGAGACACAGTGAGACAGTGAGATACAGTGAGACACAGTGAGATACAGCGAGACAAAGTGAGATACAGCGAGACAAAGTGAGATACAGTGAGACACAGTGAGAGACAGTGAGACACAGTGAGATACAGTGAGACACAGTGAGATACAGTGAGAAACAGTGAGACACAGTAAGATACAGTGAGAGAAAGTGAGAGACAGTGAGACACAGTGAGATATAGTGAGACACAGTGAGACAAAGTGAGATACAGTGAGACACAGTGAGACACAGTGAGAGACAGTGAGCCACAGTGAGACAAAGTGAGACAGTGAGGCACAGTGAGACAGTGAGAGACAGTGAGATACAGTGAGACACAGTGAGATATAGTGAGACACAGTGAGACAGTGAGATACAGTGAGACACAGTGAGATACAGTGAGACACAGCGAGATACAGTGAGACACAGTGAGACACGATGAGATACAGTGAGACAAAGTGAGATGCAGTGAGGCACGGTGAGACAGTGAAACTCAGTGAGAGACAGTGAGATACAATGAGAAACAGTGAGACACAGTGAGACTCAGCGAGATATGGTGAGACACAGTGAGACAGTGAGACCCAGTGAGAGACAGTGAGATGCAGTGAGACACAGTGAGATACAGTGAGAAAGTGAGATACAGTGATACACAGTGAGACACAGTGAGACACAGTGAGATACAGTGAGACAAAGTGAGAAACAGTGAGACACAGTGAGAGAGAGTAAGGCACAGTGAGAGGAAGTCAGACACAGTGAGATTCAGTGAGGCACAGCAAGCTACAGTGAGACACAGTGAGGCAGTGAGACCCAGTGAGAGACAGTGAGCTACAGTGAGACACAGTGAGATACAATGAGACACAGTGAGACAATGAGACACAATGAGATACAGTGAGACACAGTGAGATACAGTGAGATACAGTGAGAGACAGTGAGACACAGTGAGACAGTGAGACACAGTGAGTCACAGTGAGATACAGTGAGACAAAGTGAGAGACGGTGAGACACAGTGACATACAGTGAGATCCAGTGAGATACAGTGAGACACAGTGAGACACAGTGAGAGAGAGTGAGATACAGTGCGAGAGTGTGAGAGAGAGTGAGATACAGCGAGACACAGTGAGATACAGTGAGATTCAGTGAGATACAGTGAGACATAGTGAGAGAGAGTAAGATACAGTGAGATACAGTGAGAGAGAGTGAGATACAGTGAGATACAGTGAGAGAGGGTAAGATGCAGAGATACAGTGAGAGAGAATGAGACACAGTGAGAGAGAGTAAGATACAGTGAGACACAGTGAGATACAGTGAGGCACAGTGAGAGAATGAGTGAGATACAGTGAGATACAGTAGACACGGGGAGAGAGAGTGAGATACAGTGAGATACAGTGAGAGACAGTTAGACACAGTGAGACAAAATGAAATACAGTGAGATACAGTGAGACACAGTGAGAGAGAGAGAATGAGATACAGCGAGATACAGTGAAACACAGTGAGTGAGTCAGATAAAGTGAGAGAGAGTGAGATACAGTGAGACACAGTGAGACACAGTGAGAGAGAGAGTGCGATACGGTGAGATACAGTGAGATACAGTGAGACATGGTGAGATGTAAGACATAGTGAAAGAGAGTGAGCTACAGTGAGATAGAGCGAGACAGTGAGAAACAGTGAGGCACAGTTAGGTACAGTGAGATACAGTGAGACACACTGAGAGAGAGAGAGAGAGATACAGTGAGATACAATGAGATACAGTGAGACAACGTGAGAGACAGTGAGACACAGTGAGAGACAGTGAGACAAAAATGAGATACAGTGAGAGACAGTGAGACACAGTGAGAGACAGTGAGACAAAATTAGATACAGTGAGATACAGTGATACACAGTGAGAGAGAGTGTGAGATACAGCGAGATACAGTGAAACACAGTGAGAGAGTGAAATAAAGTGAGAGAGAGTGAGATACAGTGAGACACAGCGAGAGAGAGAGAGTGAGATATGGTGAGATACAGTGAGATACGGTGAGACACGGTGAGATGTGAGACACAGTGAAAGAGAGTGAGGATCAGTGAGAGAGAGTGCGATACAGTGAGATAGAGCGAGACACACTGAAAGAGAGAGAGAGATACAGTGAGATACAGTGAGACTACGTGAGATACAGTGAGACACTGTGAGAGACAGTGAGACACAGTGAGACACAGTGAGACAATGTGAGATACAGTGAGATACAGTGAGACAGTGAGACACCATGAGACAGTGAGAGACAGTGAGATACAGTGAGACACAATGAGATATAGTGTGACACAGTGAGACAGTGAGATACAGTGAGACACAGTGAGATACAGCGAGACAAAGTGAGATGCAGTGAGACACAGTGAGAGACAGTGAGACACAGTGAGATACAGTGAGATACAGCGAGATACAGTGAGACACAGTGAGAGACAGTGAGACATGGTGAGATACAGTGAGACAAAGTGAGATACAGTGAGACACGGTGAGACAGTGAGACCCAGTGAGAGACAGTGAGATACAATGAGAAACAGTGAGTCACAGTGAGACACAGCGAGCTACGGTGAGACACAGCAAGACAGTGAGACCCAGTGAGAGACAGTGAGATACAGTGAGACACAGTGAGAGACAGTGAGACATGGTGAGATACAGTGAGACAAAGTGAGATACAGTGAGACACGGTGAGGCAGTGAGACCCAGTGAGAGACAGTGAGATATAATGAGAAACAGTGAGTCACAGTGAGACACAGCGAGCTACGGTGAGACACAGCGAGACAGTGAGACCCAGTGAGAGACAGTGAGATACAGTGAGACACAGTGAGATACAGTGAGACACAGTGAGACATTGTGAGACACAGTGAGACAGTTAGGCACAGTGAGAGGCAGTGAGACACAGCGAGATACAGTGAGATACAGTGAGGCAGTGAGACCCAGTGAGAGACAGTGACATACAGTGAGACACAGTGAGATAAAGTGAGACACAGTGAGACAAAGTGAGATACAGTGAGACACAGTGAGACAAAGTGAGACAGTGAGGCACAGTGAGACAGTGAGAGACAGTGAGATACAGTGAGACACAGTGAGATATAGTGAGACACAGTGAGACAGTGAGATACAGTGAGACACAGTGAGATACAGCGAGACAAAGTGAGATACAGCGAGACAAAGTGAGATACAGTGAGACACAGTGAGAGACAGTGAGACACAGTGAGATACAGTGAGACACAGTGAGATACAGTGAGAAACAGTGAGACACAGTAAGATACAGTGAGAGAAAGTGAGAGACAGTGAGACACAGTGAGATATAGTGAGACACAGTGAGACAAAGTGAGATACAGTGAGACACAGTGAGACACAGTGAGAGACAGTGAGCCACAGTGAGACAAAGTGAGACAGTGAGGCACAGTGAGACAGTGAGAGACAGTGAGATACAGTGAGACACAGTGAGATATAGTGAGACACAGTGAGACAGTGAGATACAGTGAGACACAGTGAGATACAGTGAGACACAGCGAGATACAGTGAGACACAGTGAGACACGATGAGATACAGTGAGACAAAGTGAGATGCAGTGAGGCACGGTGAGACAGTGAAACTCAGTGAGAGACAGTGAGATACAATGAGAAACAGTGAGACACAGTGAGAGAGAGTGAGATACAGTGCGAGAGTGTGAGAGAGAGTGAGATACAGCGAGACACAGTGAGATACAGTGAGATTCAGTGAGATACAGTGAGACATAGTGAGAGAGAGTAAGATACAGTGAGATACAGTGAGAGAGAGTGAGATACAGTGAGATACAGTGAGAGAGGGTAAGATGCAGAGATACAGTGAGAGAGAATGAGACACAGTGAGAGAGAGTAAGATACAGTGAGACACAGTGAGATACAGTGAGGCACAGTGAGAGAATGAGTGAGATACAGTGAGATACAGTAGACACGGGGAGAGAGAGTGAGATACAGTGAGATACAGTGAGAGACAGTTAGACACAGTGAGACAAAATGAAATACAGTGAGATACAGTGAGACACAGTGAGAGAGAGAGAATGAGATACAGCGAGATACAGTGAAACACAGTGAGTGAGTCAGATAAAGTGAGAGAGAGTGAGATACAGTGAGACACAGTGAGACACAGTGAGAGAGAGAGTGCGATACGGTGAGATACAGTGAGATACAGTGAGACATGGTGAGATGTAAGACATAGTGAAAGAGAGTGAGCTACAGTGAGATAGAGCGAGACAGTGAGAAACAGTGAGGCACAGTTAGGTACAGTGAGATACAGTGAGACACACTGAGAGAGAGAGAGAGAGATACAGTGAGATACAATGAGATACAGTGAGACAACGTGAGAGACAGTGAGACACAGTGAGAGACAGTGAGACAAAAATGAGATACAGTGAGAGACAGTGAGACACAGTGAGAGACAGTGAGACAAAATTAGATACAGTGAGATACAGTGATACACAGTGAGAGAGAGTGTGAGATACAGCGAGATACAGTGAAACACAGTGAGAGAGTGAAATAAAGTGAGAGAGAGTGAGATACAGTGAGACACAGCGAGAGAGAGAGAGTGAGATATGGTGAGATACAGTGAGATACGGTGAGACACGGTGAGATGTGAGACACAGTGAAAGAGAGTGAGGATCAGTGAGAGAGAGTGCGATACAGTGAGATAGAGCGAGACACACTGAAAGAGAGAGAGAGATACAGTGAGATACAGTGAGACTACGTGAGATACAGTGAGACACTGTGAGAGACAGTGAGACACAGTGAGACACAGTGAGACAATGTGAGATACAGTGAGATACAGTGAGACAGTGAGACACCATGAGACAGTGAGAGACAGTGAGATACAGTGAGACACAATGAGATATAGTGTGACACAGTGAGACAGTGAGATACAGTGAGACACAGTGAGATACAGCGAGACAAAGTGAGATGCAGTGAGACACAGTGAGAGACAGTGAGACACAGTGAGATACAGTGAGATACAGCGAGATACAGTGAGACACAGTGAGAGACAGTGAGACATGGTGAGATACAGTGAGACAAAGTGAGATACAGTGAGACACGGTGAGACAGTGAGACCCAGTGAGAGACAGTGAGATACAATGAGAAACAGTGAGTCACAGTGAGACACAGCGAGCTACGGTGAGACACAGCAAGACAGTGAGACCCAGTGAGAGACAGTGAGATACAGTGAGACACAGTGAGAGACAGTGAGACATGGTGAGATACAGTGAGACAAAGTGAGATACAGTGAGACACGGTGAGACAGTGAGACCCAGTGAGAGACAGTGAGATATAATGAGAAACAGTGAGTCACAGTGAGACACAGCGAGCTACGGTGAGACACAGCGAGACAGTGAGACCCAGTGAGAGACAGTGAGATACAGTGAGACACAGTGAGATACAGTGAGACACAGTGAGACATTGTGAGACACAGTGAGACAGTTAGGCACAGTGAGAGGCAGTGAGACACAGCGAGATACAGTGAGATACAGTGAGGCAGTGAGACCCAGTGAGAGACAGTGACATACAGTGAGACACAGTGAGATAAAGTGAGACACAGTGAGACAAAGTGAGATACAGTGAGACACAGTGAGACAAAGTGAGACAGTGAGGCACAGTGAGACAGTGAGAGACAGTGAGATACAGTGAGACACAGTGAGATATAGTGAGACACAGTGAGACAGTGAGACAGTGAGATACAGTGAGACACAGTGAGATACAGCGAGACAAAGTGAGATACAGCGAGACAAAGTGAGATACAGTGAGACACAGTGAGAGACAGTGAGACACAGTGAGATACAGTGAGACACAGTGAGATACAGTGAGAAACAGTGAGACACAGTAAGATACAGTGAGAGAAAGTGAGAGACAGTGAGACACAGTGAGATATAGTGAGACACAGTGAGACAAAGTGAGATACAGTGAGACACAGTGAGACACAGTGAGAGACAGTGAGCCACAGTGAGACAAAGTGAGACAGTGAGGCACAGTGAGACAGTGAGAGACAGTGAGATACAGTGAGACACAGTGAGATATAGTGAGACACAGTGAGACAGTGAGATACAGTGAGACACAGTGAGATACAGTGAGACACAGCGAGATACAGTGAGACACAGTGAGACACGATGAGATACAGTGAGACAAAGTGAGATGCAGTGAGGCACGGTGAGACAGTGAAACTCAGTGAGAGACAGTGAGATACAATGAGAAACAGTGAGACACAGTGAGAGAGAGTGAGATACAGTGCGAGAGTGTGAGAGAGAGTGAGATACAGCGAGACACAGTGAGATACAGTGAGATTCAGTGAGATACAGTGAGACATAGTGAGAGAGAGTAAGATACAGTGAGATACAGTGAGAGAGAGTGAGATACAGTGAGCTACAGTGAGAGAGGGTAAGATGCAGAGATACAGTGAGAGAGAATGAGACACAGTGAGAGAGAGTAAGATACAGTGAGACACAGTGAGATACAGTGAGGCACAGTGAGAGAATGAGTGAGATACAGTGAGATACAGTAGACACGGGGAGAGAGAGTGAGATACAGTGAGATACAGTGAGAGACAGTTAGACACAGTGAGACAAAATGAAATACAGTGAGATACAGTGAGACACAGTGAGAGAGAGAGAATGAGATACAGCGAGATACAGTGAAACATAGTGAGTGAGTCAGATAAAGTGAGAGAGAGTGAGATACAGTGAGACACAGTGAGACACAGTGAGAGAGAGAGTGCGATACGGTGAGATACAGTGAGATACAGTGAGACATGGTGAGATGTAAGACATAGTGAAAGAGAGTGAGCTACAGTGAGATAGAGCGAGACAGTGAGAAACAGTGAGGCACAGTTAGGTACAGTGAGATACAGTGAGACACACTGAGAGAGAGAGAGAGAGATACAGTGAGATACAATGAGATACAGTGAGACAACGTGAGAGACAGTGAGACACAGTGAGAGACAGTGAGACAAAAATGAGATACAGTGAGAGACAGTGAGACACAGTGAGAGACAGTGAGACAAAATTAGATACAGTGAGATACAGTGATACACAGTGAGAGAGAGTGTGAGATACAGCGAGATACAGTGAAACACAGTGAGAGAGTGAAATAAAGTGAGAGAGAGTGAGATACAGTGAGACACAGCGAGAGAGAGAGAGTGAGATATGGTGAGATACAGTGAGATACGGTGAGACACGGTGAGATGTGAGACACAGTGAAAGAGAGTGAGGATCAGTGAGAGAGAGTGCGATACAGTGAGATAGAGCGAGACACACTGAAAGAGAGAGAGAGATACAGTGAGATACAGTGAGACTACGTGAGATACAGTGAGACACTGTGAGAGACAGTGAGACACAGTGAGACACAGTGAGACAATGTGAGATACAGTGAGATACAGTGAGACAGTGAGACACCATGAGACAGTGAGAGACAGTGAGATACAGTGAGACACAATGAGATATAGTGTGACACAGTGAGACAGTGAGATACAGTGAGACACAGTGAGATACAGCGAGACAAAGTGAGATGCAGTGAGACACAGTGAGAGACAGTGAGACACAGTGAGATACAGTGAGATACAGCGAGATACAGTGAGACACAGTGAGAGACAGTGAGACATGGTGAGATACAGTGAGACAAAGTGAGATACAGTGAGACACGGTGAGACAGTGAGACCCAGTGAGAGACAGTGAGATACAATGAGAAACAGTGAGTCACAGTGAGACACAGCGAGCTACGGTGAGACACAGCAAGACAGTGAGACCCAGTGAGAGACAGTGAGATACAGTGAGACACAGTGAGAGACAGTGAGACATGGTGAGATACAGTGAGACAAAGTGAGATACAGTGAGACACGGTGAGACAGTGAGACCCAGTGAGAGACAGTGAGATATAATGAGAAACAGTGAGTCACAGTGAGACACAGCGAGCTACGGTGAGACACAGCGAGACAGTGAGACCCAGTGAGAGACAGTGAGATACAGTGAGACACAGTGAGATACAGTGAGACACAGTGAGACATTGTGAGACACAGTGAGACAGTTAGGCACAGTGAGAGGCAGTGAGACACAGCGAGATACAGTGAGATACAGTGAGGCAGTGAGACCCAGTGAGAGACAGTGACATACAGTGAGACACAGTGAGATAAAGTGAGACACAGTGAGACAAAGTGAGATACAGTGAGACACAGTGAGACAAAGTGAGACAGTGAGGCACAGTGAGACAGTGAGAGACAGTGAGATACAGTGAGACACAGTGAGATATAGTGAGACACAGTGAGACAGTGAGATACAGTGAGACACAGTGAGATACAGCGAGACAAAGTGAGATACAGCGAGACAAAGTGAGATACAGTGAGACACAGTGAGAGACAGTGAGACACAGTGAGATACAGTGAGACACAGTGAGATACAGTGAGAAACAGTGAGACACAGTAAGATACAGTGAGAGAAAGTGAGAGACAGTGAGACACAGTGAGATATAGTGAGACACAGTGAGACAAAGTGAGATACAGTGAGACACAGTGAGACACAGTGAGAGACAGTGAGCCACAGTGAGACAAAGTGAGACAGTGAGGCACAGTGAGACAGTGAGAGACAGTGAGATACAGTGAGACACAGTGAGATATAGTGAGACACAGTGAGACAGTGAGATACAGTGAGAACAGTGAGATACAGTGAGACACAGCGAGATACAGTGAGACACAGTGAGACACGATGAGATACAGTGAGACAAAGTGAGATGCAGTGAGGCACGGTGAGACAGTGAAACTCAGTGAGAGACAGTGAGATACAATGAGAAACAGTGAGACACAGTGAGACTCAGCGAGATATGGTGAGACACAGTGAGACAGTGAGACCCAGTGAGAGACAGTGAGATGCAGTGAGCCACAGTGAGATACAGTGAGAAAGTGAGATACAGTGATACACAGTGAGACACAGTGAGACACAGTGAGATACAGTGAGACAAAGTGAGAAACAGTGAGACACAGTGAGAGAGAGTAAGGCACAGTGAGAGGAAGTCAGACACAGTGAGATTCAGTGAGGCACAGCAAGCTACAGTGAGACACAGTGAGGCAGTGAGACCCAGTGAGAGACAGTGAGCTACAGTGAGACACAGTGAGATACAATGAGACACAGTGAGACAATGAGACACAATGAGATACAGTGAGACACAGTGAGATACAGTGAGATACAGTGAGAGACAGTGAGACACAGTGAGACAGTGAGACACAGTGAGTCACAGTGAGATACAGTGAGACAAAGTGAGAGACGGTGAGACACAGTGACATACAGTGAGATCCAGTGAGATACAGTGAGACACAGTGAGACACAGTGAGAGAGAGTGAGATACAGTGCGAGAGTGTGAGAGAGAGTGAGATACAGCGAGACACAGTGAGATACAGTGAGATTCAGTGAGATACAGTGAGACATAGTGAGAGAGAGTAAGATACAGTGAGATACAGTGAGAGAGAGTGAGATACAGTGAGATACAGTGAGAGAGGGTAAGATGCAGAGATACAGTGAGAGAGAATGAGACACAGTGAGAGAGAGTAAGATACAGTGAGACACAGTGAGATACAGTGAGGCACAGTGAGAGAATGAGTGAGATACAGTGAGACACAGTAGACACGGGGAGAGAGAGTGAGATACAGTGAGATACAGTGAGAGACAGTTAGACACAGTGAGACAAAATGAAATACAGTGAGATACAGTGAGACACAGTGAGAGAGAGAGAATGAGATACAGCGAGATACAGTGAAACACAGTGAGTGAGTCAGATAAAGTGAGAGAGAGTGAGATACAGTGAGACACAGTGAGACACAGTGAGAGAGAGAGTGCGATACGGTGAGATACAGTGAGATACAGTGAGACATGGTGAGATGTAAGACATAGTGAAAGAGAGTGAGCTACAGTGAGATAGAGCGAGACAGTGAGAAACAGTGAGGCACAGTTAGGTACAGTGAGATACAGTGAGACACACTGAGAGAGAGAGAGAGAGATACAGTGAGATACAATGAGATACAGTGAGAC
Source organism: Pristiophorus japonicus (assembly GCF_044704955.1). Classification (NCBI taxonomy): domain Eukaryota; kingdom Metazoa; phylum Chordata; class Chondrichthyes; family Pristiophoridae; genus Pristiophorus; species Pristiophorus japonicus. The sequence continues at coordinate 467,239 of NW_027252614.1, read as the reverse complement.
AACGTGAGAGACAGTGAGACACAGTGAGAGACAGTGAGACAAAAATGAGATACAGTGAGAGACAGTGAGACACAGTGAGAGACAGTGAGACAAAATTAGATACAGTGAGATACAGTGATACACAGTGAGAGAGAGTGTGAGACACAGCGAGACAGTGAGACCCAGTGAGAGACAGTGAGATACAGTGAGACACAGTGAGAGACAGTGAGACATGGTGAGATACAGTGAGACAAAGTGAGATACAGTGAGACACGGTGAGACAGTGAGACCCAGTGAGAGACAGTGAGATACAATGAGAAACAGTGAGTCACAGTGAGACACAGCGAGCTACGGTGAGATACAGTGAGACAAAGTGAGATACAGTGAGACACGGTGAGACAGTGAGACCCAGTGAGAGACAGTGAGATACAATGAGAAACAGTGAGTCACAGTGAGACACAGCGAGCTACGGTGAGACACAGCGAGACAGTGAGACCCAGTGAGAGACAGTGAGATACAGTGAGACACAGTGAGAGACAGTGAGACATGGTGAGATACAGTGAGACAAAGTGAGATACAGTGAGACACGGTGAGACAGTGAGACCCAGTGAGAGACAGTGAGATACAATGAGAAACAGTGAGTCACAGTGAGACACAGCGAGCTACGGTGAGACACAGCGAGACAGTGAGACCCAGTGAGAGACAGTGAGATACAGTGAGACACAGTGAGATACAGTGAGACACAGTGAGACATTGTGAGACACAGTGAGACAGTTAGGCACAGTGAGAGGCAGTGAGACACAGCGAGATACAGTGAGATACAGTGAGGCAGTGAGACCCAGTGAGAGACAGTGACATACAGTGAGACACAGTGAGATAAAGTGAGACACAGTGAGACACAATGAGATACAGTGAGACACAGTGAGAGGCAGTGAGACACAGTGAGACACAGTGAGACAGTGAGACACAGTGAGTCACAGTGAGATACAGTGAGACAAAGTGAGAGATGGTAAGACACAGTGAGATACAGTGAGACACAGTGAGATACAGTGAGACACAGTGAGATACAGTGAGACATCGTGAGATACAGTGAGACACAGTGAGACAGTGAGACTCAATGAGATACAGTGAGATACAGTGAGATGCTGTGAGACAAAGTGAGAGGCAGTGAGACACAGTGAGAGATAGTGAGACACAGTGAGGCACAGTGAGACAACGCGAGATACATTCAGATACAGTGAGCTAGTGAGACACCATGAGACAGTGAGAGCCAGTGAGATACAGTGAGACACAATGAGATATAGTGAGACACAGTGAGACAGTGAGATACAGTGAGACACGCTGAGAGAGAAGGAGAGATACAGTGAGATACAGTGAGATACAGTGAGACAACGTGAGATACAGTGAGATACAGTGAGACAGTGAGACAAAGTGAGAGACAGTGAGACACAGTGAGACACAGTGAGAGGCAGTGAGATACAGCGAGATACAGTGAGACAAAGTGAGTGAGTCAGATAAAGTGAGAGAGAGTGAGATACAGTGAGACACAGTGAGAGAGAGAGTGAGATACGGTGAGATACAGTGAGATACAGTGAGACATGGTGAGATGTGAGACATAGTGAAAGAGAGTGAGATACAGTGAGAGAGAGTGAGATACAGTGAGATAGAGCGAGACAGTGAGAAATAGTGAGGCACAGTTAGATACAGTGAGATACAGTGAGACACACTGAGAGAGAGAGAGAGAGATACAGTGAGATACAATGAGATACAGTGAGACAACGTGAGAGACAGTGAGACATAGTGAGAGACAGTGAGACAAAATCAGATATAGTGAGATACATTGATACACAGTGAGAGAGAGTGTGAGATACAGCGAAATACAGTGAAACACAGTGAGAGAGTGAGATAAAGTGAGAGAGAGTGAGATACAGTGAGACATAGCGAGAGAGAGAGAGAGTGAGATATGGTGAGATACAGTGAGATACGGTGAGACACGGTGAGATGTGAGACACAGTGTAAGAGAGTGAGGATCAGTGAGAGAGAGTGCGATACAGTGAGATAGAGCGAGATACACTGAGAGAGAGGGAGAGATACAGTGAGATACAGTGAGATACAGTGAGACTACGTGAGATACAGTGAGATACAGTGAGACAGTGAGGCACAGTGAAATACAGTGAGATGCAGTGAGACAAAGTGAGAGACAGTGAGACACTGTGAGAGACAGTGAGACACAGTGAGACACAGTGAGACAATGTGAGATACAGTGAGATACAGTGAGACAGTGAGACACCATGAGACAGTGAGAGACAGTGAGATACAGTGAGACACAATGAGATATAGTGAGACACAGTGAGACAGTGAGATACAGTGAGAAACAGTGATATACAGCGAGACAAAGTGAGATGCAGTGAGACACAGTGAGAGACAGTGAGACACAGTGAGATACAGTGAGACACAGCGAGATACAGTGAGACACAGTGAGAGACAGTGAGACATGGTGAGATACAGTGAGACAAAGTGAGATACAGTGAGACACGGTGAGACAGTGAGACCCAGTGAGAGACAGTGAGATACAATAAGAAACAGTGAGTCACAGTGAGACACAGCGAGCTACGGTGAGACACAGCGAGACACAGTGAGACATCGTGAGACACAGTGAGACAGTTAGGCACAGTGAGAGGCAGTGAGACACAGCGAGATACAGTGAGATACAGTGAGGCAGTGAGACCCAGTGAGAGACAGTGAGATACAGTGAGACACAGTGAGATAAAGTGAGACACAGTGAGACAGTGAGACACAATGAGATACAGTGAGACAAAATGAGATACACTGAGACACAGTGAGAGGCAGTGAGACACAGTGAGACACAGTGAGACAGTGAGACACAGTGAGTCACAGTGAGATACAGTGAGACAAAGTGAGAGATGGTAAGACACAGTGAGATACATTGAGACAGTGAGACACAGTGAGATACAGTGAGATGCAGTGAGACAAAGTTAGAGACAGTGAGACACAATGAGACACAGTGAGAGGCAGTGAGACACAGCGAGATACAGTGAGACAAAGTGAGATACAGTGAGACATGCTGAGACAGTGAGACCCAGTGAGAGACAGTGAGATACAATGAGAAACAGTGAGTCACAGTGAGACACAGCGAGCTACGGTGACACACAGCGAGACAGTGAGACCAATGAGAGACAATGAGATACATTGAGACACAGTGAGATACATTAAGACACAGTGAGATACAGTGAGACATCGTGAGACACAGTGAGATAGTTAGGCCCAGTGAGACACAGTGAGACAACATGAGATACAGTGAGATACAGTGAGACAGTGAGACACCATGAGACAGTGAGAGATAGTGAGATATAGTGAGACACAGTGAGACAGTGAGATACAGTGAGAAACAGTGAGATACAGTGAGACAAAGTGAGATACAGTGAGACACAGTGAGAGACAGTGAGACACAGTGAGATACAGTGATACTAAGCGAGATACAGTGAGACACAGTGAGACACAGTGAGAGACAGTGAGACACGGTGAGATACAGTGAGACAAAGTGAGATACAGTGAGACACGGTGAGACAGTGAGACCCAGTGAGAGACAGTGAGATACAATGAGAAACAGTGAGTCACAGTGAGACACAGTGAGCTACGGTGAGACACAGCGAGACAGTGAGACCCAGTGAGAGACAGTGAGATGCAGTGAGACACAGTGAGACACAGTGAGACACAGTGACACATCGTGAGACACAGTGAGACAGTTAGGCACAGTGAGAGGCAGTGAGACACAGTGAGATACAGTGAGACACAGTAAGGCAGTGAGACCCAGTGAGAGACAGTGAGATACAGTGAGACACAGTGAGATACAGTGAGACACAATGAGATACAGTGAGACACAATGAGATACAGTGAGACAACATGAGATACAGTGAGACACAGGGAGCGACAGTGAGGCACAGTGAGACACAGTGAGTCACAGTGAGATACAGTGAGACAAAGGGAGAGACGGTAAGACACAGTGAGATACAGTGAGACACAGTGAGATACAGTGAGACATAGTGAGGTACAGTAAGAGAGAGAGTGAGATACAGCGCGAGGGTGTGAGAGAGAGTGAGATACAGTGAGACACAGTGAAATACAGTGAGATTCCATGAGAGACAATGAGACACAGTGAGACACAGTGAGACAACGTGAGATACAGTGAGCCAGTGAAATACCATGAGACAGTGAGAGACAGTGAGATACAGTGAGACACAGTGCGAGAGAGAGATACAGTGAGATAGAGTGAGACAACGTGAGATACAGTGAGATACAGCGAGACAGTGAGACACAGTGAGACACAGTGAGATAAAGTGAGATGCAGTGAGACAAAGTGAGAGACAGTGAGATACAGTGAGAGACAGTGAGACACAGTGAGGCACAGTGAGACAACGTGAAATACAGTCAGATACAGTGAGCCAGTGAGACACCATGAGAAAGTGAGAGCCAGTGAGATACAGTGAGACACAGTGATATATAGTGAGACACAGTGAGACAGTGAGATACAGTGAGACACACTGAGAGAGAGAGAGATACAGTGAGATACAGTGAGACAACGTGAGATACAGTGAGATACAGTGAGACAGTGCGACACAGTGAGATACAGTGTGATGCAATGAGACAAAGTGAGAGACAGTGAGACACAGTGAGACACAGTGAGACTACGTGAGATACAGTGAGATACAGTGAGACAGTGAGACACCATGAGACAGTGAGAGACAGTGAGATACAGTGAGACACAGTGAGATATAGTGGGACACAGTGAGACAGTGAGATACAGTGAGAAACAGTGAGATACAGCGAGACAAAGTGAGATACAGTGAGACACAGTGAGAGACCGTGAGACACAGTGATATACAGTGAGACACAGCGAGATACAGTGAGACACAGTGAGACACAGTGAGAGACAGTGAGACACGGTCAGATACAGTGATACAAAGTGAGATACAGTGAGACACAGTGAGACAGTGAGACCCAGTGAGAGACAGTGAGATACAATGAGAAACAGTGAGTCACAGTGAGACACAGAAAGCTATGGTGAGACACAGCGAGACAGTGAGACCCAGTGAGAGACAGTGAGATGCAGTGAGACACAGTGAGATACAGTGAGACACAGTGAGACACAGTGAGACAATTATTTCTCCAAGAAGAAAGAACTAGTGAGAGAACCTATATCAATCAGCCCAAGCTGACAAGAGACGGACACATGGTTCCTGAGACATAAGGGGAATTCTATTGGGTTAAAAGAACCTATATGTAATCTATAATCATTGTGATTGGCTTGTGTCCAGCCGTGATGGGCTGTGTAACTGTAGTAAACTGTTTGTAACTGTTGTGAAACATATAAAAGTGAATGTAACCCTTTGTTCTGTGGAGAGAAGCCTGGACTCAGTCTTGTGATTTCCTCCCCGCTAGCGTTAATAAAGGCCGCATCAGCATTGGAACCGACTCTGAGTGTTGAGTGATTCTTCTGAGAAAACACTAACGCTAACAGTGGCGTAGTCGACGGGATTTCCCGGAGTCGCTGGACACCCTTGGAAAAACCCGGGTGAGTATATAAAAAAAAACGATTTTTAATTATAAAGGGTGCGGAAGGTGGAAGCTGGTTGATCGACACGAGGAGACGGTCTAATATCTCAAACGCCTAGCCTGAGCCTGAATTAAGAGGACTTTTGTCCGCCGTGACGGCCAGGAACCAAGTAGGCGTAGGGAACACACTTGGACCGTGGGATCGTGATACCGAGAGACATCTTCCGGACCCAGTAGTGTAATTTGAAATACCCCGGGGTAGAACCAAGCGGTGTACAGCGGCTAACGGAATCCAAACCTGTGAACAGGGTCGGACCAACGGGCCGAGCGGTGGTAGGTAGTCGTTAAGGATACGTAGAGCACTGCGGGAATTGCTTAAACGCGTTTTTAAGCATTGTATAAGTTTGTGTAACGGCAGAACTTGTGACCTGACAGTAGCCAAGAGACAGTTTACTACAAGTCGCGCTAGAAAGAAAGCGGACCTCTGAGAGTAGATTCCTAACGGTACTAGTCCTACCCAGGAATGGCAATGAAAACAAGTAAACTCGAGTGGGGACCAGAAGGGTCGCTTACCCACCACCTGGCGGAAAAACAAAAGAAGCTAATTGAAAAAATGATTAAAGCAGGGTGGAATCCTCAGGAACTAGTTATGTGAGGAATTATTTAGATAAAACTACGAATTCCCTGAAAGGTCATGGATCCAAAAATAGAGCCGGCCAAAACAAGAAGAGAGACTGTTGTAAATGTCTGATTGTTGAGTGAGAAGTGTCTGTGTGATTTTTGACTGCAGAATGAATTTTTTTATGTTTTCATGTTCCGAAAGCCTGGTTGGAAGAGGAATGCAAGTGTCTGTTTATTTTAGAAACAGAGTGAAAGTCTTTTTTTAACCCTTTGTAATGTTGTCCTGTATGTGGGAAATTTTAAGACATTTAAGTTAGAAACGCAAGTGTGGATTTATTCGGATGATAAGTTACGGAGCTAGGAAAATAAACAAATAAAGGATAGGTTTGTTGAGCAAAAGATTTATTTGACACGCTCACTTACTTGCCGAAAGAAAACATGCAATGATTGATTGGGTTGAAAGACATAAATTTAGTCTCGGAATGAGATAAAGAATGCTTTAAAAAAAAGAGCTTCTAGCAAAAAAACAAGTTTTAAATAAAGATTGAAATTACAAAGTTTGAATTGGGATTTTGAGATATTCAGAGAAGGCACAGAAAATACTGAGGTGGATTCAAAAAAAAAAATTATTAAATTAAATCTGATCAGGTCAAACTTCTGGGCGAGTGGCGAGTTATCTGCGAAGGTGTAAAAGGGACTTTTGGAAAATGTTAAAAACAGCAAGCTTTAGTAACAACTTTGAAACTGGAGCATTTTGAGATAACGAAAGGCAGCACTCAAACTCTCAAAGCTGGACTCCATTCCAGTTATGGAGAAAAAGAAAAAGATAAAGACGCCACTTTGAAAGTAAACAAATGATTTTAAATTAACAACTTTATGGAGTTACAAGCCCTCCGTGTAAAATACAAAACCTAATTTGAAGAAAGAAAAAAAAGATGTAACGGACTAAATGGAAAAAGACATAACTTACTAAATACTAGTTGATGTTTGCTGTGAAAAAGATATTGGTTTAATTAGAAGGGAAAAAAAATTGGAATAAGTAAAAAACACTCTACATGGATTCGAATTTTAAATTATGAAAAAGTTTCAATGCAGTTTGAAAAGATTTCCAAAATGGACAGTGTTTATCAAAAAAAGTCCCGAACAGTCGAAACAAGCAGGAGGGTTTTGAAGATAACGAGGAGAAAGAGAGAAATAAAAAAAAACAGAATTGAATTTCAGTAAACAAAATTGCTATTGTATGTGTGGTCTTGTTTTAAAACAATTAAAAAAAAAATTATTTGGCAAGTACTTGAATTTGAAGTTAAGAAAACATTGGAGTTTACTCTAATGATTTATGCTGTTTTTAACGGATTCCTAATTTCGAAGCCAGTTTTGAAGGCACAAAGACTTTTTTTCAGATGATTACGTGAAGTCACGTAATGACATCAGGTCTTCTTACAAACCTGGAAAGGAGTTAACCCTTTCCATTGACAGCCGTTTTATACTGAACATTATTAATTTGGATTTCTTAATAGGAAAAAAAAGACTCACCTAACAGAGGAAACAAAAATAAAAACAGAACTAGCTTATGTAATAATACTTGCCTGATACAATAAAGAAATAGATACTCAATAAAACAAATTGAAGCGTTAAAAGCTAAGATAAACAGGCTGGAAGAGATAACGGGACTAGACGGATAGTGCAGTGCGCAGCCATAGCACCATCACCTATGGCAATAGAGCCAATGTACCTCACGGTGGGTAGGTGTAGTCCACAAACCCAACCTAACGGTAAAGCAGACAGCGATGTTTGGAGGAATAGCTTTGGCCTTGGTCATAATAGGAGTTTGGGTAATATTTAAGTGGGTAAAGACACGGGCGCACGCCCCACAGATTCAGCTCGAAATGGTTCGATTATAACCTTGTGCTTCTGATTTTGCAGGGTGACAGGGATACTCGTAGAGCAAAAAACTTAACCCCTGGTGACGACCAGGCCGTCTGTTTAAAATTACAGATAATACTTACCGGAATGGGAATACGAAAGGCGCTACTCGTAATATGGATAGCCCTGCGACATGCACGTACCCTGGGCAACACCGACGGATTGCAGAGCACGCTGGAAATAAACAACTACATGAACTATGGAGTCTTGTTTGATTTAACGGACGGAATGTGCATCCCAGCAGCCAAGGACTGGAGCAAGGACAGGACTTATTTTAATGCATGGTTACAAGTGAATCCTAATAAGAATCCTAATAAGAATAAGAGTATGTGTACAGTGCTCCACGGGTATAAGGAGCAGATGCATTAAACGGAGGGATGTCAAAGGGCCTGATGAATGTACTTTCGGCATAATTTGCACGCCTCCGGGACAATCCCAGCAATCAGTCATCCGCAAGAAGGGAATGGGGCTGTGTGGGTATTACGAGGAGGCGGGGGCGGCTGCAATATCATTGTATGTATGTTTCTCACCCCATCCGACACCGCGCCCCATAAGAATCACTACATTGCCCGAGGAACTGCCTTGCCCCATAACTACAAAGGGACCAGAGAATGGGATTGCAATGTACAACGAGGGGGAACTGTTGTATGATAATGTTAAACATGAAATTGTGCCTGTTCTGATCAATATTTCAGGCATCCAGATGCCGGAATACTGTACAGAACAGTCAAGGAAGATATACAATGTATTAAGTAAAGTTGTAATGCAGCAGGCTGCCGATGCAATGGGTGCCAGTAGGTTCCGAGGACAGGGGTTAGCCCCCAGGATAAAGAGGGAGATAGTTAATGATGTTGCTACCGTTTTCAATACAGGGACCTCCGTAGTGAACTCGATAGACATACAAGGATTAAATGAGAGGGTGGAACAGCTTAGAGGGGTGATGAAGGGGTTATTGGAGAGGGTGGAGCAAAACCAGGAAGACCAAGCCAACCTAGGAAAGGAGGGTGCCAAAATCCAGCTGGATGGCATCTCAGTCCTGGAAGCTCACGCCAGAACCATCAATCACCTCATTGATAGAGAACAGGAAGATACAGGGAAAGCAAAGACAGGGGCAACTCTGTCACGCTTATGGTCTGTGGATGGTGGGACAGATCCGCCACAATCTCGACCAGATCCAACGCGGGGAAGTACCCGATTGGATAGACAGTTCACATCTGGCTCAGTTGGCTAACCAAAGGGGGATACTGGATAATTGTACTCTGAAGGGACTGACCCGAGTATACCCAGCAATTCCAGATTGCCAGATAGGTAGGAATACTGAGATAGGGATAGTCCTGATGATCCCTATAGCCACGCCGGACTCAGGGCCGTTCCCCCTATACCAACTAGAGAATATCGGAATAATACGGGAAAATGTCTCCATACGCTACTACCTGACCACCACCTCCGCCGTTCGTCGAAACAACATACTTACCGGGATTTCCCTAACAGATTGCAAGCAAAGGGGGGAAATCACAGTATGCCCTCACCCGGTGGGCCGAGGGGAGCTAGACGAGTGCGGGTTTAACCGAACCGACGGGTGTGTACTAGAAATAGTGCCCGCACACAGGCACTTCGCGAGGGCAGGCTACGGAGGGAAGGGAAGATACTGCGTCTCTACTACTGAGCGTTCATTCCAGTATAATGACCTGCAGTGCCCTATACCACAGCCAAACTTTTGCTTTACACCACTACGACCTGTCGCGATCGGGCAAGTGCATATCACCAGGTTAGGCGCCGGAAGTCCGAAGTTATTGAGGTAACCGATCAGCTCCATGATCATTTACAGGATTATGATGAACCAGATCAGGTCCTTATCCCACATCTAACAGAAGTATTTCGAGAGTTGAGGCTCAGAGTGGATCAATCCGTAAAGCTCTACCACCAACTACAAACTAAAATCAAAGTACTGGAAGATGATACCGAGGTAGACTTACAAAGTCAGAGTTGGTGGAGAAAGGTCTGGGACTGGGGAATAAATGTGAACATCCACCCATGGATTCGAATAATTTCACATATACTGGTCGGGATACAATCTTAGCAATAACATGGGGCGTAATGGCCTGCCAGGAATGCAGACACCACGCACAATGAAGACGGACAAATCACCGTTCCCCGGATACTAAACAAGCCTGTTTAATAAAGGGGCAGGAGGATTTGGCCTTTGTCAATTCGATTTAAGCAACCGGGACTCCTGAAACCACGTGACTGGCCAGCACGTTGAGGCAGGAAATACCAGGCCGTGTACAAAATCTAATAAAGGTCGAATGGTCAGTTAAAAGGGGACTAGGACTAGTCCCTTTACCGAAAGGGGGAGTTGTTGTAGGAGGTAGGCACCTTTAGAATATACCAGAATACTAGGCATTAGGCACCTGCTAGATATATCTAAACGCATATAAGTTTAAAGTGGCCACACATAAAATGGCTGCCCAGGTATGATGGGAAATCAGGTCGTCAAGCTGTGAACTGTTGAATGTTCAATGACCGAGCAATAACCCGGTGAGACCCACTATAGGAATGCCTTGGATGCAGGATAAGAATAATGAGGAGAGAACCCATCTCCCGTATTCAAGGCCATAAACCAATTAATTCCCCAGGAAGAAAGAGATAAGAGAACCCATCTCCTGTAAACAAGGTTATAAACCAATTATTTCTCCAAGAAGAAAGAACTAGTGAGAGAACCTATATCAATCAGCCCAAGCTGACAAGAGACGGACACATGGTTCCTGAGACATAAGGGGAATTCTATTGGGTTAAAAGAACCTATATGTAATCTATAATCATTGTGATTGGCTTGTGTCCAGCCGTGATGGGCTGTGTAACTGTAGTAAACTGTTTGTAACTGTTGTGAAACATATAAAAGTGAATGTAACCCTTTGTTCTGTGGAGAGAAGCCTGGACTCAGTCTTGTGATTTCCTCCCCGCTAAGCGTAATAAAGGCCGCGACGGCGTTGGAACCGACTCTGAGTGTTGAGTGATTCTTCTGAGAAAACACTAACGCTAACAGTGAGATACAGTGAGACACAGTGAGATATAGTGAGACACAGTGAGACAGTGAGATACAGTGAGACACAGTGAGATACAGCGACACAAAGTGAGATACAGTGAGACACAGTGAGAGACAGTGAGACACAGTGAGATACAGTGAGACACAGCGAGATACAGTGAGACACAGTGAGACAACGTGAGATACAGTGAGATACAGTGAGACAGTGAGACACCATGAGACAGTGAGAGACAGTGAGATACAGTGAGACACAGTGAGATATAGTGAGACACAGTGAGACAGTGAGATACAGTGAGAAACAGTGAGATACAGCGAGACAAAGTGAGATACAGTGAGACACAGTGAGAGACAGTGAGACACGGTGAGATACAGTGAGATACAGTGAGATACAGTGAGACACGGTGAGGCAGTGAGACCCAGTGAGAGACAGTGAGATACAATGAGAAACAGTGAGTCACAGTGAGACACAGCGAGCTACGGTGAGACACAGCGAGACAGTGAGACCCAGTGAGAGACAGTGAGATGCAGTGAGACACAGTGAGATACAGTGAGACACAGTGAAACACAGTGAGACATCGTGCGACAAAGTGAGACAGTTAGGCACAGTGAGAGGCAGTGAGACACAGTGAGATAAGGTGAGACACAGCGAGATACAGTGAGACACAGTGAGGCAGTGAGACCCAGTGAGAGACAGTGAGATACAGTGAGACACAGTGAGATACAGTGAGATACAGTGAGACAGTGAGAAACAATGAGATACAGTGAGACAACATGAGATACAGTGAGACACAGTGAGAGACAGTGAGACACAGTGAGACACAGTGAGACAGTGAGACACAGTGAGTCACAGTGAGATACAGTGAGACAAAGGGAGAGACGGTAAGACACAGTGAGTTAGAGTGAGACACAGTGAGGCACAGTGAGATACAGTGAGACACAGTGAGGTACAGTGAGAGAGAGAGTGAGATACAGTGCGAGGGTGTGAGAGAGAGTGAGATACAATGAGACAAAGTGAGATACAGTGAGATTCAGTGAGAGACAGTGAGACACAGTGAGACACAGTGAGACAACGTGAGATACAATGAGATAAAGTGAGCCAGTGAGACACCATGAGACAGTGAGAGACAGTGAGATACAGTGAGACACAGTGAGAGAGAGAGGGAGATACAGTGAGATACAGTGAGACAACGTGAGATACAGCGAGACAGTGATACTCAGTGAGACACAGTGAGGCACAGTGAGACACCATGAGAGAGTGAGAACCAGTGAGATACAGTGAGACACAGTGAGATATAGTGAGACACAGTGAGACAGTGAGATACAGTGAGACACACTGAGAGAGAGAGAGATACAGAGATACAGTGAGACAATGTGAGATACAGTGAGACACAGTGAGACACAGTGAGATACAGTGAGATGCAGTGACACCAAGTGAGACACAGTGAGATACAGTGAGATGCAGTGACACAAAGTGAGAGACAGTGAGACACAGTGAGAGACAGTGAGACACAGTGAGACAACGTGAGACAACGTGAGATATAGTGAGATACAGTGAGCCAGTGAGACACCAAGAGACAGTGAGAGACAGTGAGATACAGTGAGACACAGTGAGAAAGAGTGAGACACAGTGAGACAGTGAGACTGTGAGACCCAGTGAGAAACAGTGAGATACAATGAGAAACAGTGAGTCACAGTGAGACACAGCGAGCTACGGTGAGACACAGCGAGACAGTGAGACCCAGTGAGAGACAGTGAGATACATTGAGACACATTGAGATAGAGTAAGACAGAGTGAGATACAGTGAGACATCGTGAGACACAGTGAGACAGTTAGGCACAGTGAGAGGCAGTGAGACACAGTGAGATACAGTGAGACACAGCGAGATACAGTGAGACACAGTGAGGCACAGTGAGAGACAGTGAAGCACGGTGAAATACAGTGAGACAAAGTGAGATACAGTGAGATACATTGAGACACATTGAGATACAGTAAGACACAGTGAGATACAGTGAGACATCATGAGACACAGTGATACAGTTAGGCACAGTGAGAGACAGTGAGACACAGCGAGATCCAGTGAGATACAGTGAGACACAGTGAGATACAGTGAGACACAGTGAGACACAGTGAGAGACAGTGAAGCACGGTGAAATACAGTGAGACAAAGTGAGATACAGTGAGACACGGTGAGACAGTGAGACCCAGTGAGAGACAGTGAGATACATTGAGACACATTGAGATACAGTAAGACACAGTGAGATACAGTGAGATATCGTGAGACACAGTGAGACAGTTAGGCACAGTGAGAGGCAGTGAGACACAGTGAGATACAGTGAGACACAGCGAGATACAGTGAGACACAGTGAGGCAGTGAGGCCCAGTGAGAGACAGTGAGATACAGTGAGACACAGTGAGATACAGTGAGGCACAATGAGAGGCAGTGATACACAGTGAGATACAGTGAGACACAGCGAGATACAGTGAGACACAGTGAGACACAGTGAGAGACAGTGAAGCACGGTGAAATAGTGAGACAAAGTGAGGTACAGTGAGACACGGTGAGACAGTGAGACCCAGTGAGAGACAGTGAGATACATTGAGACACATTGAGATACAGTAAGACACAGTGAGATACAGTGAGACATCATGAGACACAGTGAGACAGTTAGGCACAGTGAGAGGCAGTGAGACACAGCGAGATACAGTGAGATACAGTGAGGCAGTGAGACCCAGTGAGAGACAGTGAGATACAGTGAGACACAGTGAGATAAAGTGAGACACAGTGAGACAGTGAGACACAATGAGATACAGTGAGACAACATGAGATACACTGAGACACAGTGAGAGGCAGTGAGACACAGTGAGACACAGTGAGACAGTGAGGCACAGTGAGTCACAGTGAGATACAGTGAGACAAAGTGAGAGATGGTAAGACACAGTGAGATACATTGAGACAGTGAGACACAGTGAGACACAGTGAGATACAGTGAGATGCAGTGAGACAAAGTGAGAGACAGTGAGACACAGTGAGAGGCAGTGAGACACAGCGAGATACAGTGAGACAAAGTGAGATACAGTGAGACACGCTGAGACAGTGAGACCCAGTGAGAGACAGTGAGATTCAATGAGAAACAGTAAGTCATAGTGAGACACAGCGAGCTACGGTGAGACACAGCGAGACAGTGAGACCCAGTGAGAGACAGTGAGATACATTGAGACACATTGAGATAGAGTAAGACACAGTGAGATACAGTGAGACATCGTGAGACACAGTGAGACAGTTAGGCACAGTGAGAGGCAGTGAGACACAGTGAGATACAGTGAGACACAGCGAGATACAGTGAGACACAGTGAGACACAGTGAGAGACAGTGAAGCACGGTGAAATACAGTGAGACAAAGTGAGATACAGTGAGAAACGGTGAGACAGTGAGACCCAGTGAGAGACAGTGAGATACATTGAGACACATTGAGATACAGTAAGACACAGTGAGATACAGTGAGACATCGTGAGACACAGTGAGACAGTTAGGCACAGTGAGAGGCAGTGAGACACAGTGAGATACAGTGAGACACAGCGAGATACAGTGAGACACAGTGAGGCAGTGAGGCCCAGTGAGAGACAGTGAGATACAGTGAGACACAGTGAGATACAGTGAGGCACAATGAGAGGCAGTGATACACAGTGAGATACAGTGAGACACAGCGAGATACAGTGAGACACAGTGAGACACAGTGAGAGACAGTGAAGCACGGTGAAATAGTGAGACAAAGTGAGATACAGTGAGACACGGTGAGACAGTGAGACCCAGTGAGAGACAGTGAGATACATTGAGACACATTGAGATACAGTAAGACATAGTGAGATACAGTGAGACATCATGAGACACAGTGAGACAGTTAGGCACAGTGAGAGGCAGTGAGACACAGCGAGATACAGTGAGATACAGTGAGGCAGTGAGACCCAGTGAGAGACAGTGAGATACAGTGAGACACAGTGAGATAAAGTGAGACACAGTGAGACAGTGAGACACAATGAGATACAGTGAGACAACATGAGATACACTGAGACACAGTGAGAGGCAGTGAGACACAGTGAGACACAGTGAGACAGTGAGGCACAGTGAGTCACAGTGAGATACAGTGAGACAAAGTGAGAGATGGTAAGACACAGTGAGATACATTGAGACAGTGAGACACAGTGAGACACAGTGAGATACAGTGAGATGCAGTGAGACAAAGTGAGAGACAGTGAGACACAGTGAGAGGCAGTGAGACACAGCGAGATACAGTGAGACAAAGTGAGATACAGTGAGACACGCTGAGACAGTGAGACCCAGTGAGAGACAGTGAGATTCAATGAGAAACAGTGAGTCACAGTGAGACACAGCGAGCTACGGTGACACACAGCGAGACAGTGAGACCCAGTGAGAGACAATGAGATACATTGAGACACAGTGAGATACATTAAGATACAGTGAGATACAGTGAGACATCGTGAGACACAGTGAGACAGTTAGGCACAGTGAGACACAGTGAGACACAGTGAGACAACATGAGATACAGTGAGATACAGTGAGACAGTGAGACACCATGAGACAGTGAGAGATAGTGAGATATAGTGAGACACAGTGAGACAGTGAGATACAGTGAGAAACAGTGAGATACAGTGAGACAAAGTGAGATACAGTGAGACACAGTGAGAGACAGTGAGACACAGTGAGATACAGTGAGACACAGCGAGATACAGTGAGACACAGTGAGACACAGTGAGAGACAGTGAGACACGGTGAGATACAGTGAGACAAAGTGAGATACAGTGAGACACGGTGAGACAGTGAGACCCAGTGAGAGACAGTGAGATACAATGAGAAACAGTGAGTCACAGTGAGACACAGTGAGCTACGGTGAGACACAGCGAGACAGTGAGACCCAGTGAGAGACAGTGAGATGCAGTGAGACACAGTGAGACACAGTGAGACATCGTGAGACACAGTGAGACAGTTAGGCACAGTGAGAGGCAGTGAGACACAGTGAGATACAGTGAGACACAGTAAGGCAGTGAGACCCAGTGAGAGACAGTGAGATACAGTGAGACACAGTGAGATGCAGTGAGACACAATGAGATACAGTGAGACATAATGAGATACAGTGAGACAACATGAGATACAGTGAGACACAGGGAGCGACAGTGAGGCACAGTGAGACACAGTGAGTCACAGTGAGATACAGTGAGACAAAGGGAGAGACGGTAAGACACAGTGAAATACAGTGAGACACAGTGAGATACAGTGAGACATAGTGAGGTACAGTAAGAGAGAGAGTGAGATACAGCGCGAGGGTGTGAGAGAGAGTGAGATACAGTGAGACACAGTGAAATACAGTGAGATTCCACGAGAGACAGTGAGACACAGTGAGACATAGTGAGACAACGTGAGATACAGTGAGATACAGTGAGCCAGTGAGACACCATGAGACAGTGAGAGACAGTGAGATACAGTGAGACACAGTGCGAGAGAGAGAGATACAGTGAGATACAGTGAGACAACGTGAGATAAAGTGAGATACAGCGAGACAGTGAGACACAGTGAGACACAGTGAGATACAGTGAGATGCAGTGAGACAAAGTGAGAGACAGTGAGACACAGTGAGAGACAGTGAGACACAGTGAGACACAGTGAGACAACGTGAGATGCAGTGAGATACAGTGAGCCAGTGAGACACCATGAGACAGTGAGAGACAGTGAGATACAGTGAGACACAGTGAGATATAGAGAGACACAGTGAGACAGTGAGATACAGTGAGACACAGTGAGATACAGCGAGACAAAGTGAGATACAGTGAGACACAGTGAGATACAGCGAGACAAAGTGAGATACAGTGACACACAGTGAGAGACAGTGAGACACAGTGAGATACAGTGAGACACAGCGAGATACAGTGAGACACAGTGAGACAACGTGAGATACAGTGAGATACAGTGAGACAGTGGGACACCATGAGACAGTGAGAGACAGTGAGATACAGTGAGACATAGTGAGATATAGTGGGGCACAGTGAGACAGTGAGATACAGTGAGAAACAGTGAGATACAGCGAGACAAAGTGAGATACAGTGAGACACAGTGAGAGACCGTGAGACACAGTGAGATACAGTGAGACACAGCGAGATACAGTGAGACACAGTGAGACACAGTGAGAGACAGTGAGACACGGTCAGATACAGTGATACAAAGTGAGATACAGTGAGACACGGTGAGACAGTGAGACCCAGTGAGAGACAGTGAGATACAATGAGAAACAGTGAGTCACAGTGAGACACAGCAAGCTACGGTGAGACACAGCGAGACAGTGAGACCCAGTGAGAGACAGTGAGATGCAGTGAGACACAGTGAGATACAGTGAGACACAGTGAGACACAGTGAGACATCGTGCGACAAAGTGAGACAGTTAGGCACAGTGAGAGGCAGTGAGACACAGTGAGATAAGGTGAGACACAGCGAGGTACAGTGAGACACAGTGAGGCAGTGAGACCCAGTGAGAGACAGTGAGATACAGTGAGACACAGTGAGATACAGTGAGACACAGTGAGACAGTGAGACACAATGAGATACAGTGAGACAACATGAGATACAGTGAGACACAGTGAGAGACAGTGAAACACAGTGAGACACAGTGAGACAGTGAGACACAGTGAGTCACAGTGAGATACAGTGAGACAAAGGGAGAGACGGTAAGACACAGTGAGATACAGTGAGACACAGTGAGATACAGTGAGACACAGTGAGATACAGTGAGACACAGTAAGGTACAGTGAGAGAGAGAGTGAGATACAGTGCGAGGGTGTGAGAGAGAGTGAGATACAATGAGACACAGTGAGATACAGTGAGATTCAGTGAGACACAGTGAGACACAGTGAGACAACGTGAGATGTAATGAGATACAGTGAGCCAGTGAGACACCATGAGACAGTGAGAGACAGTGATGTTGTAGGCGGTAGGCACCTTTAGAATATCCAGAATACTAGGCATTAGGCACCTGCTAGATATATCTAAACGCATATAAGTTTAAAGTGGCCACACATAACATGGCTGCCCAGGCATGATGGGAAATCAGGTAGTCAAGCTGTGAACTGTTGAATGTTCAATGACCGAGCAATAACCCTGTGAGGCCCACTATAGGAATGCCTTGGATGCAGGATAAGAATAATGAGGAGAGAACCCATCTCCCGTATTCAAGGCCATAAACCAATTAATTCCCCAGGAAGAAAGAGATAAGAGAACCCATCTCCTGTAAACAAGGTTATAAACCAATTATTTCTCCAAGAAGAAAGAACTAGTGAGAGAACCTATATCAATCAGCCCAAGCTGACAAGAGACGGACACATGGTTCCTGAGACATAAGGGGAATTCTATTGGGTTAAAAGAACCTATATGTAATCTATAATCATTGTGATTGGCTTGTGTCCAGCCGTGATGGGCTGTGTAACTGTAGTAAACTGTTTGTAACTGTTGTGAAACATATAAAAGTGAATGTAACCCTTTGTTCTGTGGAGAGAAGCCTGGACTCAGTCTTGTGATTTCCTCCCCGCTAAGCGTAATAAAGGCCGCGACGGCGTTGGAACCGACTCTGAGTGTTGAGTGATTCTTCTGAGAAAACACTAACGCTAACAGTGAGATACAGTGAGACACAGTGAGATATAGTGAGACACAGTGAGACAGTGAGATACAGTGAGACACAGTGAGATACAGCGAGACAAAGTGAGATACAGTGAGACACAGTGAGAGACAGTGAGACACAGTGAGATACAGTGAGACACAGCGAGATACAGTGAGACACAGTGAGACAACGTGAGATACAGTGAGATACAGTGAGACAGTGAGACACCATGAGACAGTGAGAGACAGTGAGATACAGTGAGACACAGTGAGACAGTGAGACCCAGTGAGAGACAGTGAGATACAATGAGAAACAGTGAGTCACAGTGAGACACAGCGAGCTACGGTGAGGCACAGCGAAACAGTGAGACCCAGTGAGAGACAGTGAGATGCAGTGAGACACAGTGAGATACAGTGAGACACAGTGAAACACAGTGAGATATCGTGCGACAAAGTGAGACAGTTAGGCACAGTGAGAGGCAGTGAGACACAGTGAGATAAGGTGAGGCACAGCGAGATACAGTGAGACACAGTGAGGCAGTGAGACCCAGTGAGAGACAGTGAGATACAGTGAGACACAGTGAGATACAGTGAGGTACAGTGAGACAGTGAGAAACAATGAGATACAGTGAGACAACATGAGATACAGTGAGACACAGTGAGAGACAGTGAGACACAGTGAGACACAGTTAGACAGTGAGACACAGTGAGTCACAGTGAGATACAGTGAGACAAAGGGAGAGACGGTAAGACACAGTGAGTTACAGTGAGATACAGTGAGGCACAGTGAGACAACGTGAGATACAGTCAGATACAGTGAGCCAGTGAGACACCATGAGACAGTGAGAACCAGTGAGATACAGTGAGGTACAGTGAGAGAGAGAGTGAGATACAGTGCGAGGGAGTGAGAGAGAGTGAGATACAATGAGACACATTGAGATACAGTGAGATTCAGTGAGATACAGCGAGACAGTGAGCCACAGTGAGACACAGTGAGGCACAGTGAGACAACGTGAGATACAGTCAGATACAGTGAGCCAGTGAGACACCATGAGACAGTGAGAACCAGTGAGATACAGTGAGACACAGTGAGATATAGTGAGACACAGTGAGACAGTGAGATACAGTGAGACACACTGAGAGAGAGAGATACAGTGAGATACAGTGAGACAATGTGAGATACAGTGAGACACAGTGAGACACAGTGACATACAGTGAGATGCAGTGACACCAAGTGAGACACAGTGAGATACAGTGAGATGCAGTGACACAAAGTGAGAGACAGTGAGACACAGTGAGAGACAGTGAGAGACAGTGAGACACAGTGAGACAACGTGAGATATAGTGAGATACAGTGAGCCAGTGAGACACCAAGAGACAGTGAGAGACAGTGAGATACAGTGAGACACAGTGAGAAAGAGTGAGACACAGTGAGACAGTGAGACTGTGAGACCCAGTGAGAAACAGTGAGATACAATGAGAAACAGTGAGTCACAGTGAGACACAGCGAGCTACGGTGAGACACAGCGAGACAGTGAGACCCAGTGAGAGACAGTGAGATACATTGAGACACATTGAGATAGAGTAAGACACAGTGAGATACAGTGAGACATCGTGAGACACAGTGAGACAGTTAGGCACAGTGAGAGGCAGTGAGACACAGTGAGATACAATGAGACACAGCGAGATACAGTGAGACACAGTGAGACACAGTGAGAGACAGTGAAGCACGGTGAAATACAGTGAGACAAAGTGAGATACAGTGAGACACGGTGAGACAGTGAGACCCAGTGAGAGACAGTGAGATACATTGAGACACATTGAGATACAGTAAGACACAGTGAGATACAGTGAGACATCATGAGACACAGTGAGACAGTTAGGCACAGTGAGAGGCAGTGAGACACAGTGAGATACAGTGAGACACAGCGAGATACAGTGAGACACAGTGAGGCAGTGAGGCCCAGTGAGAGACAGTGAGATACAGTGAGACACAGTGAGATACAGTGAGACAAATGAGAGGCAGTGAGACACAGTGAGATACAGTGAGACACAGCGAGATACAGTGAGACACAGTGAGAGACAGTGAAGCACGGTGAAATACAGTGAGACAAAGTGAGATACAGTGAGACACGGTGAGACAGTGAGACCGGTGAGAGACAGTGAGATACATTGAGACACATTGAGATACAGTAAGACACAGTGAGATACAGTGAGACATCATGAGACACAGTGAGACAGTTAGGCACAGTGAGAGGCAGTGAGACACAGTGAGATACAGTGAGACACAGCGAGATACAGTGAGACACAGTGAGGCAGTGAGGCCCAGTGAGAGACAGTGAGATACAGTGAGACACAGTGAGATACAGTGAGACACAATGAGAGGCAGTGAGACACAGTGAGATACAGTGAGACACAGCGAGATACAGTGAGACACAGTGAGACGCAGTGAGAGACAGTGAAGCACGGTGAAATACAGTGAGACAAAGTGAGATACAGTGAGACACAGTGAGACAGTTAGGCACAGTGAGAGGCAGTGAGACTCAGTGAGATACAGTGAGACACAGCAAGATACAGTGAGACACAGTGAGGCAGTGAGGCCCAGTGAGAGACAGTGAGACACAGTGAGATACAGTGAGACACAATGAGAGGCAGTGAGACACAGTGAGATACAGTGAGACACAGCGAGATACAGTGAGACACAGTGAGACACAGTGAGAGACAGTGAAGCACGGTGAAATACAGTGAGACAAAGTGAGATACAGTGAGACACGGTGAGACAGTGAGACCCAGTGAGAGACAGTGAGATACAATGAGAAACAGTGAGTCACAGTGAGACACAGCGAGCTACGGTGAGACACAGCGAGACAGTGAGACCCAGTGAGAGACAGTGAGATACATTGAGACACATTGAGATAGAGTAAGACACAGTGAGATACAGTGAGACATCGTGAGACACAGTGAGACAGTTAGGCACAGTGAGAGGCAGTGAGACACAGTGAGATACAGTGAGACACAGCGATATACAGTTAGACACAGTGAGGCAGTGAGGCCCAGTGAGAGACAGTGAAATACAGTGAGACACAGTGAGATACAGTGAGACAAATGAGAGGCAGTGAGACACAGTGAGATACAGTGAGACAACATGAGATACAGTGAGACACAGTGAGAGACAGTGAGACACAGTGAGATACAGTGAGACACAGTGAGGAACAGTGAGAGAGAGAGTGAGATACAGTGCAAGGGTGTGAGAGAGAACAAGATACAGTGAGACACAGTGAGATACAGTGAGATTCAGCGAGATACAGTGAGACACAGTGAGAGAGAGTAAGATACAGTGAGAGAGAGTGAGATACAGTGAGTTACAGTGAGAGAGGGTAATATGCAGAGATACAGTGAGAGATAGTGAGAGAGAGTGAGACACAGTGAGAGAGACCTGAGATACAGTGAGACACAGTGAGAGAGAGTGAGATACAGTGAGATACAGTGAGGCACAGTGAGACACAGTGAGAGAATTGAATGAGATACAGTGAGAGAGAGTGAGATACAGTGAGATACAGTGAGACACAGTGTGAGACAGTGAGAGAGAGAGAGTGAGATACCGCGAGATACAGTGAGATACAGTGAGACATGGGAGATGTGAGACACAGTGAGAGAGTGAGACACAGTGAGAGAGAATGAGACACAGTGAGACACATTGAGACACAGTGAGAGAGTGAGATAAACTGAGAAAGAGTGAGATACAGTGAGGCACAATGAGAGAGAGAGTGAGATACGGTGAGATACAGTGAGATACAGTGAGACACGGTGAGATGTGAGGCACAGTGAAAGAGAGTGAGATACAGTGAGATAGAGCGAGACAGTGAGAACAGTGAGGCACAGTTAGATACAGTGAGATACAGTGCGACACACTGAGAGAGAGAGAGAGAGAGAGATACAGTGAGATACAGTGAGATACAGTGAGACACGGGAGATGTGAGACACAGTGAGAGAGTGAGACACAGTGAGAGAGAGTGAGACACAGTGAGACACAGTGAGACACAGTGAGATACAGTGAGACACAGTGAAACACAGTGAGATACAATGAGACAAAGTGAGATACAGTGAGATACAGTGAGACAGTGAGGCACAGTGAGACACAGTGAAAGAAAGTGAGATACAGTGAGATACAGTGAGCCAGTGAGACACCGTGAGACAGTGAGAGACAGTGAGGGACAGTGAGAGACAGTGGGACAGTGAGACACAGTGAGTTACAATGTGACACAGTGAGAAAAGTGAGAGACGGTGAGACACAGTAAGATACAGTGAGATACAGTGAGATACAGTGAGACACAGTGAGATACATTGAGAGAGAGTGAGATACAGTGCAACAGTGTGAGAGAGAGTGAGATACAGTGAGACACAGTGAGATACAGTGAGATGCAGTGAGATACAGTGAGACACAGTGAGAGGGAGTAAGATACAGTGAGATACATTGAGAGAGAGTGAGATACAGTGAGATACAGTGAGAGAGGGTAAGATGCAGAGATACAGTGAGAGAGAGTGAGAGAGATTGAGACACAGTGAGAGAGAGTGACAGAGAATGAGATACAGTGAGACACAGTGAGAGAGAGAGAGTGTGGGATACAGTGAGATACAGTGAGGCACAGTGAGAGAAAGTGAGATAAAGTGAGATACAGTGAGAGAAAGTGAGATAAAGTGAGATACAGTGAGACGCAGTGAGAAACAGTGAGAGAGAGAGTGAGATACAGCGAGATACAGTGAAACACAGTGAGAGAGTGAGATAAACTGAGAGAGAGTGAGATACAGTGAGGCACAGTGAGAGAGAGAGTGAGATATGGTGAGATACAGTGAGATAGAGTGAGACAAGGTGAGATGTGAGACACAGTGAAAGAGAGTGAGATACAGTGAGAGAGAGTGAGGTACAGTGACAGAGAGCGAGACAGTGAGAAACAGTGAGGCGCAGTTAGATACAGTGCGACACACAGAGAGAGAGAGAGATACAGTGAGATACAGTGAGACAACATGAGATACAGTGAGATACAGTGAGACAGTGAGACACAGTGAGACACAGTGAGATGCAGTGACACAAAGTGAGACACAGTGAGATACAGTGAGATGCAGTGACACAAAGTGAGAGACAGTGAGATACAGTGAGAGACAGTGAGACACAGTGAGACACAGTGAGACAATGTGAGATACAGTGAGATACAGTGAGCTACAGTGAGCCAGTGAGACAGTATGAGACAGTGAGAGACAGTGAGATACAGTGAGACACAGTGAGATATAGTGAGACACAGTGAGACAGTGAGACACAGTGAGATACAGCGAGACAAAGTGAGATACAGTGAGACACAATGAGAGGCAGTGAGACACAGTGAGATACAGTGAGACACAGCGAGATACAGTGAGACACAGTGAGACACAGTGAAAGACAGTGAGGCACGGTGAGATACAGTGAGACAAAGTGAGATACAGTGAGACACGGTGAGACAGTGAGACCCAGTGAGAGACAGTGAGATACAATGAGAAACAGTAAGTCACAGTGAGACACAGCGAGCTACGGTGAGACACAGCGAGACAGTGAGACCCAGTGAGAGACAGTGAGATACATTGAGACACATTGAGATAGAGTAAGACACAGTGAGATACAGTAAGACATCGTGAGACACAATGAGACAGTTAGGCACAGTGAGAGGCAGTGAGACCCAGTGAGATACAGTGAGACACAGCGAGATACAGTGAGACACAGTGAGGCAGTGAGGCCCAGTGAGAGACAGTGAGATACAGTGAGACACAGTGAGATACAGTGAGACAGTGAGACACAATGAGATACAGTGAGACAACATGAGATACAGTGAGACACAGTGAGAGACAGTGAGACACAATGAGACACAGTGAGACAGTGAGACACAGTGAGTCACAGTGAGATACAGTGAGACAAAGTGAGAGACGGTAAGACACAGTGAGATACAGTGAGACACAGTGAGATACAGTGAGACACAGTTAGGTACGGTGAGAGAGAGAGTGAGATACAGTGCAAGGGTGTGAAAGAGAGTGAGCTACAGTGAGACACAGTGACATACAGTGAGATTCAGCGAGATGCAGTGAGACACAGTGAGAGAGAGTAAGATGCAGTGAGAGAGAGAGTGAGATACAGTGAGTTACAGTGAGAGAGGGTAATATGCAGAGATACAGTGAGAGAGAGTGAGAGAGTGAGACACAGTGAGAGAGAGTGAGATACAGTGAGGCACAGTGAGACACAGTGAGAGAATGAATGAGATACAGTGAGATACAGTAGACACGCTGAGAGAGTGAGATACTGTGAGAGAGAGTGAGACACAGTGAGATACAGTGAGACACAGTGTGAGACAGTGAGAGAGAGAGTGAGATACAGCGAGATACAGTGAGATACAGTGAGACACAGTGAGAGAGTGAGACACAGTGAGACACATTGAGACACAGTGAGAGAGTGAGATAAACTGAGAGAGAGTGAGATACAGTGAGACACAATGAGAGAGAGAGTGAGATACGGTGAGATACAGTGAGATACAGTGAGAGAGAGAGTGAGATACAGTGAGACACGGTGAGAGAGAGAGTGAGATACAGTGAGACACGGTGAGATGTGAGACACAGTGAAAGAGAGTGAGATACAGTGAGACACAATGAGAGAGAGAGTGAGACACGGTGAGATACAGTGAGGCACAGTGAGACACGGTGAGAGAGTGAGATAAACTGTGAGAGATTGAGATACAGTGAGACACAATGAGAGAGAGAGTGAGACACGGTGAGATACAGTGCGATACAGTGAGACACGGTGAGATGTGAGACACAGTGAAAGAGAGTGAGATACAGTGAGATAGAGCAAGACAGTGAGAACAGTGAGGCACAGTTAGATACAGTGCGACACGCTGAGAGAGAGAGAGAGAGATACAGTGAGATACAGTGAGATACAGTGAGACACGGGAGATGTGAGACACAGTGAGAGAGTGAGACACAGTGAGAGAGTGAGACACAGTGAGAGAGAGTGAGACACAGTGAGACACATTGAGACACAGTGAGATACAGTGAGACACAGTGAGACACAGTGAGATACAGTGAGACAAAGTGAGATACAGTGAGATACAGTGAGACAGTGAGGCACAGTGAGGCACAGTGAAAGAAAGTGAGATACAGTGAGATACAGTGAGCCAGTGAGACACCGTGAGACAGTGAGAGACAATGAGGGACAGTGAGAGACAGTGAGACAGTGAGACACAGTGAGTTACAGTGTGACACAGTGAGAAAAGTGAGAGACGGTGAGACACAGTAAGATACAGTGAGATACAGTGAGATACAGTGAGACACAGTGTGATACAGTGAGACACAGTGAGATACAGTGCGACAGTGTGAGAGAGAGTGAGATGCAGTGAGACACAGTGAGATACAGTGAGATTCAGTGAGATACAGTGAGACACAGTGAGAGGGAGTAAGATACAGTGAGATACATTGAGAGAGAGTGAGATACAGTGAGATACAGTGAGAGAGGGTAAGATGCAGAGATACAGTGAGAGAGAGTGAGAGAGATTGAGACACAGTGAGAGAGAGTGAGAGAGACTGAGATACAGTGAGACACAGTGAGAGAATGAGTGAGATACAGTGAGATACAGTAGACACGGTGAGAGAGAGTGAGATACAGTGAGATACAGTGAGAGAAAGTGAGATACAGTGAGATACAGTGAGACACAGTGAGAAACAATGAGAGAGAGAGTGAGATACAGCGCGATACAGTGAAACACAGTGAGAGAGTGAGATAAACTGAGAGATTGAGATACAGTGAGGCACATTGAGAGAGAGAGTGAGATATGGTGAGATACAGTGAGATACAGTGAGACACGGTGAGATGTGAGACACAGTGAAAGAGAGTGAGATACAGTGAGAGAGAGTGAGATACAGTGACATAGAGCGAGACAATGAGAAACAGTGAGGCACAGTTAGATACAGTGCGACACAGAGAGAGAGAGAGAGAGATACATTGAGATACAGTGCGACACGGTGAGATGTGAGACACAGTGAGTAAGTGAGACACAATGAGACACAGTGAGATACAGTGAGATACAGTGAGACACAGTGAGGCACAGTGAGACACAGTGAGAGAGAGTAAGATACAGTGAGATACAGTGAGAGTGAGATACAGTGAGATACAGTGAAAGAGAGTGAGAGAGACTGAGATACAGTGAGACACAGTGACAGAGAAAGTGAGATACAGTGAGATAGAGTGAGGCACAGTGAGGCACAGTGAGAGAATGAGTGAGATACAGTGAGATACAGTAGACACGGTGAGAGAGAGTGAGATACAGTGAGAGAGAGTGAGATACAGTGAGACACAGTGAGACACAGTGGTGGGTGAGATAAAGTGAGAGAGAGTGAGATACAGTGAGATACAGTGAGAGAGAGTGAGATACAGTGAGATACAGTGAGAGAGAGTGAGAGAGACTGAGATACAGTGAGACACAGTGACAGAGAAAGTGAGATACAGTGAGATAGAGTGAGGCATAGTGAGGCACAGTGAGAGAATGTGTGAGATACAGTGAGATACAGTAGACACGGTGAGAGTGAGATACAGTGAGAGAGTGAGATACAGTGAGATACAGTGAGACACAGTGAGATACAGTGGTGGGTGAGATAAAGTGAGAGAGAGTGAAATACAGTGAGATACAGTGAGAGAGAGTGAGATACAGTGAGATACAGTGAGAGAGAGTGAGAGAGACTGAGATACAGTGAGACACAGTGACAGAGAAAGTGAGATACAGTGAGAGAGAGTGAAATACAGCGAGATACAGTGAGAGAGAGTGAGATACAGTGAGATACAGTGAGAGAGAGTGAGATACAGTGAGAGAGAGTGAGATACAGTGAGATACAGTGAGAGAGAGTGAGAGAGACTGAGATACAGTGAGACACAGTGACAGAGAAAGTGAGATACAGTGAGATAGAGTGAGGCACAGTGAGGCACAGTGAGAGAATGAGTGAGATACAGTGAGATACAGTAGACACGGTGAGAGAGAGTGAGATACAGTGAGACACAGTGACAGAGAAAGTGAGATACAGTGAGATAGAGTGAGGCACAGTGAGGCACAGTGAGAGAATGAGTGAGATACAGTGAGATACAGTAGACACGGTGAGAGAGAGTGAGATACAGTGAGAGAGAGTGAGATACAGTGAGACACAGTGAGACACAGTGAGACACAGTGGTGGGTGAGATACAGTGAGAGAGAGTGAGATACAGTGAGACAGAGTGTGAGAGAGAGATATAGTGAGATACAGTGAGACACAGTGAGAGAGTGAGATAAAGTGAGAGAGAGTGAGATATGGTAAGATACAGTGAGATACAGTGAGACACGGTGAGATGTGAGACACAGCGAGAGAGAGTGAGATACAGTGAGAGAGAGTGAGAAACAGTGAGATAGAGTGAGACATACTGAGATAGAGCGAGACAGTGAGAAACAGTGAGGCACAGTTAGATACAGTGAGATACGGTGAGACACACTGAGAGAGAGAGAGAGATACAGTTAGATACAGTGAGACACGGTGAGACAGTGAGACACAGTGAGACACAGTGAGACAGTGAGACAGTGAGACACATTGTGACACAGTGAGACAGTGAGACACAGTGAGACAGTGAGACAGAGCGAGGCACAGTGAGACAGTGAGACAGAGTGAGACAGAGTGAGACACAGTGAGGCACAGTGTGACACAGTGAGACAGTGAGGCACAGTGAGAGAGTGAGAGAGTGAAAGAGTGAGAGAGTGAGACACAGTGAGACAGTGAGACAGTGAGACAGTGATACCGTGAGACACAGTGAACAGTGAGACACAGCGAGAGAGTGAGACATACTGTCCGAGTGAAACAGTGAGACAGTGAGACACATGGAGATAGTGAGACGGTGTGACAAAGTGAGATACAGTGAGAAAGTGAGACACAGTGAGAAAGTAAGACACAGTGAGACAGTGAGACACAGTGAGATACAGTGCAAGGCAGTGAGATACAGTGAGACACAATGAGAGACAGTGAGACACAGTGAGACAGTGAGACACAATGAGATACAGTGAGACAAAATGAGATACAGTGATATACAGTGAGAGACAGTGAGACACAGTGAGACACAGTGAGATGCAGTGACACAAAGTGAGACACAGTGAGATACAGTGAGATGCAGTGACACAAAGTGAGAGACAGTGAGACACAGTGAGAGACAGTGAGACACAGTGAGACACAGTGAGCCAATGTGAGATACAGTGAAATACAGTGAGCTACAGTGAGCCAGTGAGACAGTATGAGACAGTGAGAGACAGTGAGATACAGTGAGACACAGTGAGATATAGTGAGACACAGTGAGACAGTGAGACACAGTGAGATACAGTGAGACAAAGTGAGATACAGTGAGACACAATGAGAGGCAGTGAGACACAGTGAGATACAGTGAGACACAGCGAGATACAGTGTGACACAGTGAGACACAGTGAGAGACAGTGAGGCACGGTGAGATACAGTGAGACAAAGTGAGATACAGTGAGACACGGTGAGACGGTGAGACCCAGTGAGAGACAGTGAGATACAATGAGAAACAGTAATTCACAGTGAGACACAGCGAGCTACGGTGAGACACAGCGAGACAGTGAGACCCAGTGAGAGACAGTGAGATACATTGAGACACATTGAGATAGAGTAAGACACAGTGAGATACAGTAAGACATCGTGAGACACAATGAGACAGTTAGGCACAGTGAGAGGCAGTGAGACCCAATGAGATACAGTGAGACACAGCGAGAAACAGTGAGACACAGTGAGGCAGTGAGGCCCAGTGAGAGACAGTGAGATACAGTGAGACACAGTGAGATACAGTGAGACAGTGAGACACAATGAGATACAGTGAGACAACATGAGATACAGTGAGACACAGTGAGAGACAGTGAGACACAGGGAGACACAGTGAGACAGTGAGACACAGTGAGTCACAGTGAGATACAGTGAGACAAAGTGATAGACGGTAAGGCACAGTGAGATACAGTGAGACACAGTTAGGTACAGTGAGAGAGAGAGTGAGATACAGTGCAAGGGTGTGAAAGAGAGTGAGCTACAGTGAGACACAGTGACATACAGTGAGATTCAGCGAGATGCACTGAGACACAGTGAGAGAGAGTAAGATGCAGTGAGAGAGAGAGTGAGATACAGTGAGTTACAGTGAGAGAGGGTAATATGCAGAGATACAGTGAGAGAGAGAGTGAGAGAGTGAGACACAGTGAGAGAGAGTGAGATACAGTGAGGCACAGTGAGACACAGTGAGAGAATGAATGAGATACAGTGAGATACAGTAGACACGCTGAGAGAGAGTGAAATACTGTGAGAGAGATTGAGACACAGTGAGATACAGTGAGACACAGTGTGAGACAGTGAGAGAGAGAGTGAGATACAGCGAGATACAGTGAGATACAGTGAGACACAGTGAGAGAGTGAGACACAGTGAGACACATTGAGACACAGTGAGAGAGTGAGATAAACTGAGAGAGAGTGAGATACAGTGAGACACAATGAGAGAGAGAGTGAGATACGGTGAGATACAGTGAGAGAGAGAGTGAGATACAGTGAGACACGGTGAGAGAGAGAGTGAGATACAGTGAGACACGGTGAGATGTGAGACACAGTGAAAGAGAGTGAGATACAGTGAGACACAATGAGAGAGAGAGTGAGACACGGTGAGATACAGTGAGGCACAGTGAGACACGGTGAGAGAGTGAGATAAACTGTGAGAGATTGAGATACAGTGAGACACAATGAGAGAGAGAGTGAGACACGGTGAGATACAGTGCGATACAGTGCGACACGGTGAGATGTGAGACACAGTGAAAGAGAGTGAGCTACAGTGAGATACAGTGAGATAGAGCAAGACAGTGAGAACAGTGAGGCACAGTTAGATACAGTGCGACACACTGAGAGAGAGAGAGAGAGATACAGTGAGATACAGTGAGATACAGTGAGACACGGGAGACGTGAGACACAGTGAGAGAGTGAGACACAGTGAGAGAGTGAGACACAGTGAGAGAGAGTGAGACACAGTGAGACACATTGAGACACAGTGAGATACAGTGAGACACAGTGAGACACAGTGAGATACAGTGAGACAAAGTGAGATACAGTGAGATACAGTGAGACAGTGAGGCACAGTGAGGCACAGTGAAAGAAAGTGAGATACAGTGAGATACAGTGAGCCAGTGAGACACCGTGTGACAGTGAGAGACAGTGAGGGACAGTGAGAGACAGTGAGACAGTGAGACACAGTGAGTTACAGTGTGACAAAGTGAGAAAAGTGAGAGACGGTGAGACACAGTAAGATACAGTGAGATACAGTGAGATACAGTGAGACACAGTGTGATACAGTGAGACACAGTGAGATACAGTGCGACAGTGTGAGAGAGAGTGAGATGCAGTGAGACACAGTGAGATACAGTGAGATTCAGTGAGATACAGTGAGACACAGTGAGAAGGAGTAAGATACAGTGAGATACATTGAGAGAGAGTGAGATACAGTGAGATACAGTGAGAGAGGGTAAGATGCAGAGATACAGTGAGAGAGAGTGAGAGAGATTGAGACACAGTGAGAGAGAGTGACAGAGACTGAGATACAGTGAGACACAGTGAGAGAGAGAGTGGGATACAGTGAGATACAGTGAGGCACAGTGAGACACAGTGAGAGAATGAGTGAGATACAGTGAGATACAGTAGACACGGTGAGAGAGAGTGAGATACAGTGAGATACAGTGAGAGAAAGTGAGATACAGTGAGATACAGTGAGACACAGTGAGAAACAATGAGAGAGAGAGTGAGATACAGCGAGATACAGTGAAACACAGTGAGAGAGTGAGATAAACTGAGAGATTGAGATACAGTGAGGCACATTGAGAGAGAGAGTGAGATATGGTGAGATACAGTGAGATACAGTGAGACACGGTGAGATGTGAGACACAGTGAAAGAGAGTGAGATACAGTGAGAGAGAGTGAGATACAGTGACATAGAGCGAGACAATGAGAAACAGTGAGGCACAGTTAGATACAGTGCGACACACAGAGAGAGAGAGAGATACATTGAGATACAGTGCGACACGGTGAGATGTGAGACACAGTGAGAGAGTGAGACACAATGAGACACAGTGAGATACAGTGAGATACAGTGAGACACAGTGAGGCACAGTGAGACACAGTGAGAGAGAGTAAGATACAGTGAGATACAGTGAGAGTGAGATACAGTGAGATACAGTGAAAGAGAGTGAGAGAGACTGACATACAATGAGACACAGTGATAGAGAAAGTGAGATACAGTGAGATAGAGTGAGGCACAATGAGGCACAGTGAGAGAATGAGTGAGATACAGTGAGATACAGTAGACACGGTGAGAGAGAGTGAGATACAGTGAGAGAGAGTGAGATACAGTGAGACACAGTGAGACACAGTGGTGGGTGAGATAAAGTGAGAGAGAGTGAGATACAGTGAGATACAGTGAGAGAGAGTGAGATACAGTGAGATACAGTGAGAGAGAGTGAGAGAGACTGAGATACAGTGAGACACAGTGACAGAGAAAGTGAGATACAGTGAGATAGAGTGAGGCATAGTGAGGCACAGTGAGAGAATGTGTGAGATACAGTGAGATACAGTAGACACGGTGAGAGTGAGATACAGTGAGAGAGAGTGAGATACAGTGAGATACAGTGAGACACAGTGAGACACAGTGGTGGGTGAGATAAAGTGAGAGAGAGTGAAATACAGTGAGATACAGTGAGAGAGAGTGAGATACAGTGAGATACAGTGAGAGAGAGTGAGAGAGACTGAGATACAGTGAGACACAGTGACAGAGAAAGTGAGATACAGTGAGAGAGAGTGAAATACAACGAGATACAGTGAGAGAGAGAGATACAGTGAGATACAGTGAGAGAGAGTGAGATACAGTGAGATACAGTGAGAGAGAGTGAGATACAGTGAGATACAGTGAGAGAGAGTGAGAGAGACTGAGATACAGTGAGACACAGTGACAGAGAAAGTGAGATACAGCGAGATAGAGTGAGGCACAGTGAGGCACAGTGAGAGAATGAGTGAGATACAGTGAGATACAGTAGACACGGTGAGAGAGAGTGAGATACAGTGAGAGAGAGTGAGATACAGTGAGACACAGTGAGACACAGTGAGACACAGTGGTGGGTGAGATAAAGTGAGAGAGAGTGAGATACAGTGAGACAGAGTGTGAGAGAGAGATATAGTGAGATACAGTGAGACACAGTGAGAGAGTGAGATAAAGTGAGAGAGAGTGAGATAAGGTGAGATACAGTGAGATACAGTGAGACACGGTGAGATGTGAGACACAGCGAGAGAGAGTGAGATACAGTGAGAGAGAGTGAGATACAGTGAGATAGAGTGAGACATACTGAAATAGAGCGAGACAGTGAGAAACAGTGAGGCACAGTTAGATACAGTGAGATACAGTGAGACACACTGAGAGAGAGAGAGAGATACAGTGAGATACAGTGAGACACGGTGAGACAGTGAGACACGGTGAGACAGTGAGACACAGAGACACATTGTGACACAGTGAGACAGTGAGACACAGTGAGACAGTGAGACAGCGTGAGGCACAGTGAGACAGTGAGACAGAGTGAGACAGAGTGAGACACAGTGAGGCACAGTGTGACACAGTGAGACAGTGAGGCACAGTGAGAGAGTGAGAGAGTGAAAGAGTGAGAGAGTGAGACACAGTGAGACAGTGAGACAGTGATACCGTGAGACACAGTGAACAGTGAGACACAGCGAGAGAGTGAGACATACTGTCCGAGTGAAACAGTGAGACAGTGAGACACATGGAGATAGTGAGACGGTGTGACAAAGTGAGATACAGTGAGAAAGTGAGACACAGTGAGAAAGTAAGACACAGTGAGACAGTGAGACACAGTGAGATACAGTGCAAGGCAGTGAGATACAGTGAGACACAATGAGAGACAGTGAGGCACAGTGAGAGGCAGTGAGACACATTGAGATTCAGTGAGGCACATTAAGCTACAGTGAGACACAGTGAGGCAATGAGACCCAGTGAGAGACAGTGAGATACAGTGAGACACAGTGAGATACAGTGATATACAGTGAGAGACAGTGAGACACAGTGAGACACAGTGAGATGCAGTGACACAAAGTGAGACACAGTGAGATACAGTGAGATGCAGTGACACAAAGTGAGAGACAGTGAGACACAGTGAGAGACAGTGAGACACAGTGAGACACAGTGAGACAATGTGAGATACAGTGAGATACAGTGAGCTACAGTGAGCCAGTGAGACAGTATGAGACAGTGAGAGACAGTGAGATACAGTGAGACACAGTGAGATATAGTGAGACACAGTGAGACAGTGAGACACAGTGAGATACAGTGAGACAAAGTGAGATACAGTGAGACACAATGAGAGGCAGTGAGACACAGTGAGATACAGTGAGACACAGCGAGATACAGTGAGACACAGTGAGACACAGTGAGAGACAGTGAGGCACGGTGAGATACAGTGAGACAAAGTGAGATACAGTGAGACACGGTGAGACAGTGAGACCCAGTGAGAGACAGTGAGATACAATGAGAAACAGTAAGTCACAGTGAGACACAGCGAGCTACGGTGAGACACAGCGAGACAGTGAGACCCAGTGAGAGACAGTGAGATACATTGAGACACATTGAGATAGAGTAAGACACAGTGAGATACAGTAAGACATCGTGAGACACAGTGAGACAGTTAGGCACAGTGAGAGGCAGTGAGACCCAATGAGATACAGTGAGACACAGCGAGATACAGTGAGACACAGTGAGGCAGTGAGGCCCAGTGAGAGACAGTGAGATACAGTGAGACACAGTGAGATACAGTGAGACAGTGAGACACAATGAGATACAGTGAGACAACATGAGATACAGTGAGACACAGTGAGAGACAGTGAGACACAGGGAGACACAGTGAGACAGTGAGACACAGTGAGATACAGTGCAAGGCAGTGAGATACAGTGAGACACAATGAGAGACAGTGAGGCACAGTGAGAGGCAGTGAGACACATTGAGATTCAGTGAGGCACATTAAGCTACAGTGAGACACAGTGAGGCAATGAGACCCAGTGAGAGACAGTGAGATACAGTGAGACACAGTGAGATACAGTGATATACAGTGAGAGACAGTGAGACACAGTGAGACACAGTGAGATGCAGTGACACAAAGTGAGACACAGTGAGATACAGTGAGATGCAGTGACACAAAGTGAGAGACAGTGAGACACAGTGAGAGACAGTGAGACACAGTGAGACACAGTGAGACAATGTGAGATACAGTGAGATACAGTGAGCTACAGTGAGCCAGTGAGACAGTATGAGACAGTGAGAGACAGTGAGATACAGTGAGACACAGTGAGATATAGTGAGACACAGTGAGACAGTGAGACACAGTGAGATACAGTGAGACAAAGTGAGATACAGTGAGACACAATGAGAGGCAGTGAGACACAGTGAGATACAGTGAGACACAGCGAGATACAGTGAGACACAGTGAGACACAGTGAGAGACAGTGAGGCACGGTGAGATACAGTGAGACAAAGTGAGATACAGTGAGACACGGTGAGACAGTGAGACCCAGTGAGAGACAGTGAGATACAATGAGAAACAGTAAGTCACAGTGAGACACAGCGAGCTACGGTGAGACACAGCGAGACAGTGAGACCCAGTGAGAGACAGTGAGATACATTGAGACACATTGAGATAGAGTAAGACACAGTGAGATACAGTAAGACATCGTGAGACACAGTGAGACAGTTAGGCACAGTGAGAGGCAGTGAGACCCAATGAGATACAGTGAGACACAGCGAGATACAGTGAGACACAGTGAGGCAGTGAGGCCCAGTGAGAGACAGTGAGATACAGTGAGACACAGTGAGATACAGTGAGACAGTGAGACACAATGAGATACAGTGAGACAACATGAGATACAGTGAGACACAGTGAGAGACAGTGAGACACAGGGAGACACAGTGAGACAGTGAGACACAGTGAGTCACAGTGAGATACAGTGAGACAAAGTGAGAGACGGTAAGACACAGTGAGATACAGTGAGACACAGTGAGATACAGTGAGACACAGTTAGGTACAGTGAGAGAGAGAGTGAGATACAGTGCAAGGGTGTGAAAGAGAGTGAGATACAGTGAGACACAGTGACATTCAGCGAGATGCAGTGAGACACAGTGAGAGAGAGTAAGATGCAGTGAGAGAGAGTGAGATACAGTGAGTTACAGTGAGAGAGGGTAATATGCAGAGATACAGTGAGAGAGAGTGAGAGAGTGAGACACAGTGAGAGAGAGTGAGATACAGTGAGGCACAGTGAGACACAGTGAGAGAATGAATGAGATACAGTGAGATACAGTAGACACGCTGAGAGAGAGTGAGATACTGTGAGGGAGAGTGAGACACAGTGAGATACAGTGAGACACAGTGTGAGACAGTGAGAGAGAGAGTGAGATACAGTGAGATACAGTGAGATACAGTGAGACACAGTGAGAGAGTGAGACACAGTGAGACACATTGAGACACAGTGAGAGAGTGAGATAAACTGAGAGAGAGTGAGATACAGTGAGACACAATGAGAGAGAGAGTGAGATACGGTGAGATACAGTGAGATACAGTGAGAGAGAGAGTGAGATACAGTGAGACACGGTGAGAGAGAGAGTGAGATACAGTGAGACACGGTGAGATGTGAGACACAGTGAAAGAGAGTGAGATACAGTGAGACACAATGAGAGAGAGAGTGAGACATGGTGAGATACAGTGAGACACAGTGAGAAACAATGAGAGAGAGAGTGAGATAAACTGTGAGAGATTGAGATACAGTGAGACACAATGAGAGAGAGAGTGAGACACGGTGAGATACAGCGCGATACAGTGAGACACGGTGAGATGTGAGACACAGTGAAAGAGAGTGAGATACAGTGAGATAGAGCAAGACAGTGAGAACAGTGAGGCACAGTTAGATACAGTGCGACACACTGAGAGAGAGAGAGAGATACAGCGAGATACAGTGAGATACAGTGAGACACGGGAGATGTGAGACACAGTGAGAGAGTGAGACACAGTGAGAGAGTGAGACACAGTGAGAGAGAGTGAGACACAGTGAGACACATTGAGACACAGTGAGATACAGTGAGACACAGTGAGACACAGTGAGATACAGTGAGACAAAGTGAGATACAGTGAGATACAGTGAGACAGTGAGGCACAGTGAAAGAAAGTGAGATACAGTGAGATACAGTGAGCCAGTGAGACACCGTGAGACAGTGAGAGACAGTGAGATACAGTGAGATACAGTGAGAGAAAGTGAGATACAGTGAGATACAATGAGACACAGTGAGAAACAATGAGAGAGAGAGAGTGAGATACAGCGAGATACAGTGAAACACAGTGAGAGAGTGAGATAAACTGAGAGATTGAGATACAGTGAGGCACATTGAGAGAGAGAGTGAGATATGGTGAGATACAGTGAGATACAGTGAGACACGGTGAGATGTGAGACACAGTGAAAGAGAGTGAGATACAGTGAGAGAGAGTGAGATACAGTGACATAGAGCGAGACAATGAGAAACAGTGAGGCACAGTTAGATACAGTGCGACACAGAGAGAGAGAGAGAGAGAGATACATTGAGATACAGTGCGACACGGTGAGATGTGAGACACAGTGAGAGAGTGAGACACAATGAGACACAGTGAGATACAGTGAGATACAGTGAGACACAGTGAGACACAGTGAGACACAGTGAGAGAGAGTAAGATACAGTGAGATACAGTGAGAGTGAGATACAGTGAGGTACAGTGAAAGAGAGTGAGAGAGACTGAGATACAGTGAGACACAGTGACAGAGACAGTGAGATACAGTGAGATCGAGTGAGGCACAGTGAGGCACAGTGAGAGAATGAGTGAGATACAGTGAGATACAGTAGACACGGTGAGAGAGAGTGAGATACAGTGAGAGAGAGTGAGATACAGTGAGACACAGTGAGACACAGTGGTGGGTGAGATAAAGTGAGAGAGAGTGAGAAACAGTGAGATACAGTGAGAGAGAGTGTGATACAGTGAGATACAGTGAGAGCGAGTGAGAGAGACTGAGATACAGTGAGACACAGTGACAGAGAAAGTGAGATACAGTGAGATAGAGTGAGGCACAGTGAGGCACAGTGAGAGAATGTGTGAGATACAGTGAGATACAGTAGACACGGTGAGAGTGAGATACAGTGAGAGAGAGTGAGATACAGTGAGATACAGTGAGACACAGTGAGACACAGTGGTGGGTGAGATAAAGTGAGAGAGAGAGTGAAATACAGTGAGATACAGCGAGAGAGAGTGAGATACAATGAGATACAGTGAGAGAGAGTGAGAGAGACTGAGATACAGTGAGACACAGTGACAGAGAAAGTGAGATACAGTGAGAGAGAGTGAAATACAGCGAGATACAGTGAGAGAGAGAGATACAGTGAGATACAGTGAGAGAGAGTGAGATACAGTGAGATACAGTGAGAGAGAGTGAGATACAGTGAGATACAGTGAGAGAGAGTGAGAGAGACTGAGATACAGTGAGACACAGTGACAGAGAAAGTGAGATACAGTGAGATAGAGTGAGGCACAGTGAGGCACAGTGAGAGAATGAGTGAGATACAGTGAGATACAGTAGACACGGTGAGAGAGAGTGAGATACAGTGAGAGAGAGTGAGATACAGTGAGACACAGTGAGACACAGTGAGACACAGTGGTGGGTGAGATAAAGTGAGAGAGAGTGAGATACAGTGAGACAGAGTGTGAGAGAGAGATATAGTGAGATACAGTGAGACACAGTGAGAGAGTGAGATAAAGTGAGAGAGAGTGAGATATGGTGAGATACAGTGAGATACAGTGAGGCACGGTGAGATGTGAGACACAGCGAGAGAGAGTGAGATACAGTGAGAGAGAGTGAGATACAGTGAGATAGAGTGAGACATACTGAGATAGAGCGAGACAGTGAGAAACAGTGAGGCACAGTTAGATACAGTGAGATACAGTGAGACACACTGAGAGAGAGAGAGAGAGATACAGTGAGATACAGTGAGACACGGTGAGACAGTGAGACACAGTGAGACACAGTGAGACAGTGAGACAGTGAGACACATTGTGACACAGTGAGACAGTGAGACACAGTGAGACAGTGAGACAAAGCGAGGCACAGTGAGACAGTGAGACAGAGTGAGACAGAGTGAGACACAGTGAGGCACAGTGTGACACAGTGAGACAGTGAGGCACAGTGAGAGAGTGAGAGAGTGAAAGAGTGAGAGAGTGAGACACAGTGAGACAGTGAGACAGTGAGACAGTGATACCGTGAGACACAGTGAACAGTGAGACACAGCGAGAGAGTGAGACATACTGTCCGAGTGAAACAGTGAGACAGTGAGACACATGGAGATAGTGAGACGGTGTGACAAAGTGAGATACAGTGAGAAAGTGAGACACAGTGAGAAAGTAAGACACAGTGAGACAGTGAGACACAGTGAGATACAGTGCAAGGCAGTGAGATACAGTGAGACACAATGAGAGACAGTGAGGCACAGTGAGAGGCAGTGAGACACATTAAGATTCAGTGAGGCACAGTAAGCTACAGTGAGACAAAGTGAGGCAATGAGACCCAGTGAGAGACAGTGAGATACAGTGAGACACAGTGAGATACAGTGAGACACAGTGAGACACAATGAGATACAGTGAGACAAAATGAGATACAGTGATATACAGTGAGAGACAGTGAGACACAGTGAGACACAGTGAGATGCAGTGACACAAACTGAGACACAGTGAGATACAGTGAGATGCAGTGACACAAAGTGAGAGACAGTGAGAGACAGTGAGACACAGTGAGACACAGTGAGACAATGTGAGATACAGTGAGATACAGTGAGCTACAGTGAGCCAGTGAGACAGTATGAGACAGTGAGAGACAGTGAGATACAGTGAGACACAGTGAGATATAGTGAGACACAGTGAGACAGTGAGACACAGTGAGATACAGTGAGACAAAGTGAGATACAGTGAGACACAATGAGAAGCAGTGAGACACAGTGAGATACAGTGAGACACAGCGAGATACAGTGAGACACAGTGAGACACAGTGAGAGACAGTGAGGCACAGTGAGATACAGTGAGACAAAGTGAGATACAGTGAGACACGGTGAGACAGTGAGACCCAGTGAGAGACAGTGAGATACAATGAGAAACAGTAAGTCACAGTGAGACACAGCGAGCTACGGTGAGACACAGCGAGACAGTGAGACCCAGTGAGAGACAGTGAGATACATTGAGACACATTGAGATAGAGTAAGACACAGTGAGATACAGTAAGACATCGTGAGACACAATGAGACAGTTAGGCACAGTGAGAGGCAGTGAGACCCAATGAGATTCAGTGAGACACAGCGAGATACAGTGAGACACAGTGAGGCAGTGAGGCCCAGTGAGAGACAGTGAGATACAGTGAGACACAGTGAGATACAGTGAGACAGTGAGACACAATGAGATACAGTGAGACAACATGAGATACAGTGAGACACAGTGAGACACAGTGAGACACAGTGAGACAGTGAGACACAGTGAGTCACAGTGAGATACAGTGAGACAAAGTGAGAGACGGTAAGACACAGTGAGATACAGTGAGACGCAGTGATATACAGTGAGACACAGTTAGGTACAGTGAGAGAGAGAGTGAGATACAGTGCAAGGGTGTGAAAGAGAGTGAGATACAGTGAGACACAGTGTGAGAGAGTAAGATGCAGTGAGAGAGAGTGAGATACAGTGAGTTACAGTGAGAGAGGGTAATATGCAGAGATACAGTGAGAGAGAGTGAGAGAGTGAGACACAGTGAGAGAGAGTGAGATACAGTGAGGCACAGTGAGACACAGTGAGAGAATGAATGAGATACAGTGAGATACAGCAGACACGCTGAGAGAGTGAGATACTGTGAGAGAGAGTGAGACACAGTGAGATACAGTGAGACACAGTGTGAGACAGTGAGAGAGAGAGAGTGAGATACAGTGAGATACAGTGAGATACAGTGAGACACAGTGAGAGAGTGAGACACAGTGAGACACATTGAGACACAGTGAGAGAGTGAGATAAACTGAGAGAGAGTGAGATACAGTGAGACACAATGAGAGAGAGAGTGAGATACGGTGAGATACAGTGAGATACAGTGAGAGAGAGAGTGAGATACAGTGAGACACGGTGAGAGAGAGTGATATACAGTGAGACACTGTGAGATGTGAGACACAGTGAAAGAGAGTGAGATACAGTGAGACACAATGAGAGAGAGAGTGAGACACGGTGAGATACAGTGAGGCATAGTGAGACACGGTGAGAGAGTGAGATAAACTGTGAGAGATTGAGATACAGTGAGACACAATGAGAGAGAGAGTGAGACACGGTGAGATACAGTGCGATACAGTGAGACACGGTGAGATGTGAGACACAGTGAAAGAGAGTGAGATACAGTGAGATAGAGCAAGACAGTGAGAACAGTGAGGCACAGTTAGATACAGTGCGACACACTGAGAGAGAGAGAGAGAGAGAGAGATACAGTGAGATACAGTGAGATACAGTGAGACACGGGAGATGTGAGACACAGTGAGAGAGTGAGACACAGTGAGAGAGTGAGACACAGTGAGAGAGAGTGAGACACAGTGAGATACAGTGAGACAAAGTGAGATACAGTGAGATACAGTGAGACAGTGAGGCACAGTGAGGCACAGTGAAAGAAAGTGAGATACAGTGAGATACAGTGAGCCAGTGAGACACTGTGAGACAGTGAGAGACAGTGAGGGACAGTGAGAGACAGTGAGACAGTGAGACACAGTGAGTTACAGTGTGACACAGTGAGAAAAGTGAGAGACAGTGAGACACAGTAAGATACAGTGAGATACAGTGAGACACAGTGTGATACAGTGAGACACAGTGAGATACAGTGCGACTGTGTGAGAGAGAGTGAGATGCAGTGAGACACAGTGAGATACAGTGAGATTCAGTGAGATACAGTGAGACACAGTGAGAGGGAGTAAGATACAGTGAGATACATTGAGAGAGAGTGAGATACAGTGAGATACAGTGAGAGAAGGTAAGATGCAGAGATACAGTGAGAGAGAGTGAGAGAGATTGAGACACAGTGAGAGAGAGTGAGAGAGACTGAGATACAGTGAGGCACAGTGAGAGAATGAGTGAGATACAGTGAGATACAGTAGACACGGTGAGAGAGAGTGAGATACAGTGAGATACAGTGAGAGAAAGTGAGATACAGTGAGATACAGTGAGACACAGTGAGAAACAATGAGAGAGAGAGAGTGAGATACAGCGAGATACAGTGAAACACAGTGAGAGAGTGAGATAAACTGAGAGATTGAGATACAGTGAGGCACATTGAGAGAGAGAGTGAGATATGGTG
The DNA here is from genome assembly GCF_044704955.1 of Pristiophorus japonicus. Lineage (NCBI taxonomy): Eukaryota > Metazoa > Chordata > Chondrichthyes > Pristiophoridae > Pristiophorus > Pristiophorus japonicus. The sequence continues at coordinate 424,905 of NW_027252614.1, read as the reverse complement.
AGATACAGTGAGATACAGTGAGACACGGTGAGATGTGAGACACAGTGAAAGAGAGTGAGATACAGTGAGAGAGAGTGAGATACAGTGACATAGAGCGAGACAATGAGAAACAGTGAGGCACAGTTAGATACAGTGCGACACAGAGAGAGAGAGAGAGAGAGATACATTGAGATACAGTGCGACACGGTGAGATGTGAGACACAGTGAGAGAGTGAGACACAATGAGACACAGTGAGATACAGTGAGATACAGTGAGACACAGTGAGACACAGTGAGACACAGTGAGAGAGAGTAAGATACAGTGAGATACAGTGAGAGTGAGATACAGTGAGGTACAGTGAAAGAGAGTGAGAGAGACTGAGATACAGTGAGACACAGTGACAGAGACAGTGAGATACAGTGAGATCGAGTGAGGCACAGTGAGGCACAGTGAGAGAATGAGTGAGATACAGTGAGATACAGTAGACACGGTGAGAGAGAGTGAGATACAGTGAGAGAGAGTGAGATACAGTGAGACACAGTGAGACACAGTGGTGGGTGAGATAAAGTGAGAGAGAGTGAGAAACAGTGAGATACAGTGAGAGAGAGTGTGATACAGTGAGATACAGTGAGAGCGAGTGAGAGAGACTGAGATACAGTGAGACACAGTGACAGAGAAAGTGAGATACAGTGAGATAGAGTGAGGCACAGTGAGGCACAGTGAGAGAATGTGTGAGATACAGTGAGATACAGTAGACACGGTGAGAGTGAGATACAGTGAGAGAGAGTGAGATACAGTGAGATACAGTGAGACACAGTGAGACACAGTGGTGGGTGAGATAAAGTGAGAGAGAGTGAAATACAGTGAGATACAGTGAGAGAGAGTGAGATACAGTGAGATACAGTGAGAGAGAGTGAGAGAGACTGAGATACAGTGAGACACAGTGACAGAGAAAGTGAGATACAGTGAGAGAGAGTGAAATACAGCGAGATACAGTGAGAGAGAGAGATACAGTGAGATACAGTGAGATAGAGTGAGATACAGTGAGATACAGTGAGAGAGAGTGAGATACAGTTAGATACAGTGAGAGAGAGTGAGAGAGACTGAGATACAGTGAGACACAGTGACAGAGAAAGTGAGATACAGTGAGATAGAGTGAGGCACAGTGAGGCACAGTGAGAGAATGAGTGAGATACAGTGAGATACAGTGAGATACAGTAGACACGGTGAGAGAGAGTGAGATACAGTGAGAGAGAGTGAGATACAGTGAGACACAGTGAGACACAGTGAGACACAGTGGTGGGTGAGATAAAGTGAGAGAGAGTGAGATACAGTGAGACAGAGTGTGAGAGAGAGATATAGTGAGATACAGTGAGACACAGTGAGAGAGTGAGATAAAGTGAGAGAGAGTGAGATATGGTGAGATACAGTGAGATACAGTGAGACACGGTGAGATGTGAGACACAGCGAGAGAGAGTGAGATACAGTGAGAGAGAGTGAGATACAGTGAGATAGAGTGAGACATACTGAGATAGAGCGAGACAGTGAGAAACAGTGAGGCACAGTTAGATACAGTGAGATACAGTGAGACACACTGAGAGAGAGAGAGAGATACAGTGAGATACAGTGAGACACGGTGAGACAGTGAGACACAGTGAGACACAGTGAGACAGTGAGACAGTGAGACACATTGTGACACAGTGAGACAGTGAGACACAGTGAGACAGTGAGACAGAGCGAGGCACAGTGAGACAGTGAGACAGAGTGAGACACAGTGTGACACAGTGAGGCACAGTGTGACACAGTGAGACAGTGAGGCACAGTGAGAGAGTGAGAGAGTGAAAGAGTGAGAGAGTGAGACACAGTGAGACAGTGAGACAGTGAGACAGTGATACCGTGAGACACAGTGAACAGTGAGACACAGCGAGAGAGTGAGACATACTGTCCGAGTGAAACAGTGAGACAGTGAGACACATGGAGATAGTGAGACGGTGTGACAAAGTGAGATACAGTGAGAAAGTGAGACACAGTGAGAAAGTAAGACACCGTGAGACAGTGAGACACAGTGAGATACAGTGCAAGGCAGTGAGATACAGTGAGACACAATGAGAGACAGTGAGGCACAGTGAGAGGCAGTGAGACACATTGAGATTCAGTGAGGCACAGTAAGCTACAGTGAGACACAGTGAGGCAATGAGACCCAGTGAGAGACAGTGACATACAGTGAGACACAGTGAGATACAGTGAGACACAGTGAGACAGTGAGACACAATGAGATACAGTGAGACAAAATGAGATACAGTGATTTACAGTGAGAGACAGTGAGACACAGTGAGACACAGTGAGATGCAGTGACACAAAGTGAGACACAGTGAGATACAGTGAGATGCAGTGACACAAAGTGAGAGACAGTGAGACACAGTGAGAGACAGTGAGACACAGTGAGACAATGTGAGATACAGTGAGATACAGTGAGCTACAGTGAGCCAGTGAGACAGTATGAGACAGTGAGAGGCAGTGAGATACAGTGAGACACAGTGAGATATAGTGAGACACAGTGAGACAGTGAGACAGAGTGAGATACAGTGAGACAAAGTGAGACACAGTGAGATACAGTGAGATGCAGTGACACAAAGTGAGAAACAGTGAGACACAGTGAGAGACAGAGACAATGTGAGATACAGTGAGATACAGTGAGCTACAGTGAGCCAGTGAGACAGTATGAGACAGTGATACCGTGAGAAACAGTGAACAGTGAGACACAGCGAGAGAGTGAGACATACTGTCCGAGTGAAACAGTGAGACAATGAGACACATGGAGATAGTGAGACGGTGTGACAAAGTGAGATACAGTGAGAAAGTGAGACACAGTGAGAAAGTAAGACACAGTGAGACAGTGAGACACAGTGAGATACAGTGCAAGGCAGTGAGATACAGTGAGACACAATGAGAGACAGTGAGGCACAGTGAGAGGCAGTGAGACACATTGAGATTCAGTGAGGCACAGTAAGCTACAGTGAGACACAGTGAGGCAATGAGACCCAGTGAGAGTCAGTGAGATACAGTGAGACACAGTGAGATACAGTGAGACACAGTGAGACAGTGAGACACAATGAGATACAGTGAGACAAAATGAGATACAGTGATATACAGTGAGAGACAGTGAGACACAGTGAGACACAGTGAGATGCAGTGACACAAAGTGAGACACAGTGAGATACAGTGAGATGCAGTGACACAAAGTGAGAGACAGTGAGACACAGTGAGAGACAGTGAGACACAGTGAGACACAGTGAGACAATGTGAGATACAGTGAGATACAGTGAGCTACAGTGAGCCAGTGAGACAGTGTGAGACAGTGAGAGACAATGAGATACAGTGAGACACAGTGAGATATAGTGAGACACAGCGAGACAGTGAGACACAGTGAGATACAGTGAGACAAAGTGAGATACAGTGAGACACAATGAGAGGCAGTGAGACACAGTGAGATACAGTGAGACACAGCGAGATACAGTAAGACACAGTGAGACACAGTGAGAGACAGTGAGGCACGGTGAGATACAGTGAGACAAAGTGAGATACAGTGAGACACGGTGAGACAGTGAGACCCAGTGAGAGACAGTGAGATACAATGAGAAACAGTAAGTCACAGTGAGACACAGCGAGCTACGGTGAGACACAGCGAGACAGTGAGACCCAGTGAGAGACAGTGAGATACATTGAGACACATTGAGATAGAGTAAGACACAGTGAGATACAGTAAGACATCGTGAGACACAGTGAGACAGTTAGGCACAGTGAGAGGCAGTGAGACCCAATGAGATACAGTGAGACACAGCGAGATACAGTGAGACACAGTGAGGCAGTGAGGCCCAGTGAGATACAGTGAGACACAGCGAGATACAGTGAGACACAGTGAGACAGTGAGGCCCAGTGAGAGACAGTGAGATACAGTGAGACACAGTGAGATACAGTGAGACAGTGAGACACAATGAGATACAGTGAGACAACATGAGATACAGTGAGACACAGTGAGAGACAGTGAGACACAGTGAGACACAGTGAGACAGTGAGACACAGTGAGTCACAGTGAGATACAGTGAGACAAAGTGAGAGACGGTAAGACACAGTGAGATACAGTGAGACACAGTGAGATACAGTGAGACACAGTTAGGTACAGTGAGAGAGAGAGTGAGATACAGTGCAAGGGTGTGAAAGAGAGTGAGATACAGTGAGACACAGTGACATACAGTGAGATTCAGCGAGATGCAGTGAGACACCGTGAGAGAGAGTAAGATGCAGTGAGAGAGAGTGAGATACAGTGAGTTACAGTGAGAGAGGGTAATATGCAGAGATACAGTGAGAGAGAGTGAGAGAGTGAGACACAGTGAGAGAGAGTGAGATACAGTGAGGCACAGTGAGACACAGTGAGAGAATGAATGAGATACAGTGAGATACAGTAGACACGCTGAGAGAGAGTGAGATACTGTGAGAGAGAGTGAGACACAGTGAGATACAGTGAGACACAGTGTGAGACAGTGAGAGAGAGAGTGAGATACAGCGAGATACAGTGAGATACAGTGAGACACAGTGAGAGAGTGAGACACAGTGAGACACATTGAGACACAGTGAGAGAGTGAGATAAACTGAGAGAGAGTGAGATACAGTGAGACACAATGAGAGAGAGAGTGAGATACGGTGAGATACAGTGAGATACAGTGAGAGAGAGAGTGAGATACAGTGAGACACAATGAGAGAGAGAGTGAGACACGGTGAGATACAGTGAGGCACAGTGAGACACGGTGAGAGAGTGAGATAAACTGTGAGAGATTGAGATACAGTGAGACACAATGAGAGAGAGAGTGAGACACGGTGAGATACAGTGCGATACAGTTAGACACGGTGAGATGTGAGACACAGTGAAAGAGAGTGAGATACAGTGAGATAGAGCAAGACAGTGAGAACAGTGAGGCACAGTTAGATACAGTGCGACACACTGAGAGAGAGAGAGAGAGATACAGTGAGATACAGTGAGATACAGTGAGACACGGGAGATGTGAGACACAGTGAGAGAGTGAGACACAGTGAGAGAGTGAGACACAGTGAGAGAGAGTGAGACACAGTGAGACACAGTGAGACACAGTGAGATACAGTGAGACAAAGTGAGATACAGTGAGATACAGTGAGACAGTGAGGCACAGTGAGGCACAGTGAAAGAAAGTGAGATACAGTGAACCAGTGAGACACCGTGAGACAGTGAGAGACAGTGAGGGACAGTGAGAGACAGCGAGACAGTGAGACACAGTGAGTTACAGTGTGACACAGTGAGAAAAGCGAGAGACGGTGAGACACAGTAACATACAGTGAGATACAGTGAGACACAGTGTGATACAGTGAGACACAGTGAGATACAGTGCGACAGCGTGAGAGAGAGTGAGATGCAGTGAGACACAGTGAGATACAGTGAGATTCAGTGAGATACAGTGAGACACAGTGAGAGGGAGTAAGATACAGTGAGATACATTGAGAGAGAGTGAGATACAGTGAGATACAGTGAGATAGGGTAAGATGCAGAGATACAGTGAGAGAGAGTGAGAGAGATTGAGACACAGTGAGAGAGAGTGAGAGAGACTGAGATACAGTGAGACACAGTGAGAGAGAGAGTGGGATACAGTGAGATACAGTGAGGCACAGTGAGACACAGTGAGAGAATGAGTGAGATACAGTGAGATACAGTAGACACGGTGAGAGAGAGTGAGATACAGTGAGATACAGTGAGACACAGTGAGAAACAATGAGAGAGAGAGTGAGATACAGCGAGATACAGTGAAACACAGTGAGAGAGTGAGATAAACTGAGAGATTGAGATACAGTGAGGCACATTGAGAGAGAGAGTGAGATATGGTGAGATACAGTGAGATACAGTGAGACACGGTGAGATGTGAGACACAGTGAAAGAGAGTGAGAAACAGTGAGAGAGAGTGAGATACAGTGACATAGAGCGAGACAATGAGAAACAGTGAGGCACAGTTAGATACAGTGTGACACAGAGAGAGAGAGAGAGAGATACATTGAGATACAGTGCGACACGGTGAGATGTGAGACACAGTGAGAGAGTGAGACACAATGAGACACAGTGAGATACAGTGAGACACAGTGAGACACAGTGAGACACAGTGAGAGAGAGTAAGATACAGTGAGATACAGTGACAGAGAAAGTGAGATACAGTGAGAGAGAGTGAAATACAGCGAGATACAGTGAGAGAGAGAGATACAGTGAGATACAGTGAGATAGAGTGAGATACAGTGAGATACAGTGAGAGAGAGTGAGATACAGTTAGATACAGTGAGAGAGAGTGAGAGAGACTGAGATACAGTGAGACACAGTGACAGAGAAAGTGAGATACAGTGAGATAGAGTGAGGCACAGTGAGGCACAGTGAGAGAATGAGTGAGATACAGTGAGATACAGTAGACACGGTGAGAGAGAGTGAGATACAGTGAGAGAGAGTGAGATACAGTGAGACACAGTGAGACACAGTGAGACACAGTGGTGGGTGAGATAAAGTGAGAGAGAGTGAGATACAGTGAGACAGAGTGTGAGAGATGGATATAGTGAGATACAGTGAGACACAGTGTGAGAGTGAGATAAAGTGAGAGAGAGTGAGATATGGTGAGATACAGTGAGATACAGTGAGACACGGTGAGATGTGAGACACAGCGAGAGAGAGTGAGATACAGTGAGAGAGAGTGAGATACAGTGAGATAGAGTGAGACATACTGAGATAGAGCGAGACAGTGAGAAACAGTGAGGCACAGTTAGATACAGTGAGATACAGTGAGACACACTGAGAGAGAGAGAGAGATACAGTGAGATACAGTGAGACACGGTGAGACAGTGAGACACAGTGAGACACAGTGAGACAGTGAGACAGTGAGACACATTGTGACACAGTGAGACAGTGAGACACAGTGAGACAGTGAGACAAAGCGAGGCACAGTGAGACAGTGAGACAGAGTGAGACAGAGTGAGACACAGTGAGGCACAGTGTGACACAGTGAGACAGTGAGGCACAGTGAGAGAGTGAGAGAGTGAAAGAGTGAGAGAGTGAGACACAGTGAGACAGTGAGACAGTGAGACAGTGATACCGTGAGACACAGTGAACAGTGAGACACAGCGAGAGAGTGAGACATACTGTCCGAGTGAAACAGTGAGACAGTGAGACACATGGAGATAGTGAGACGGTGTGACAAAGTGAGATACAGTGAGAATGTGAGACACAGTGAGAAAGTAAGACACAGTGAGACAGTGAGACACAGTGAGATACAGTGCAAGGCAGTGAGATACAGTGAGACACAATGAGAGACAGTGAGGCACAGTGAGAGGCAGTGAGACACATTGAGATTCAGTGAGGCACAGTAAGCTACAGTGAGACACAGTGAGGCAATGAGACCCAGTGAGAGACAGTGAGATACAATGAGACACAGTGAGATACAGTGAGACACAGTGAGACAGTGAGACACAATGAGATACAGTGAGACAAAATGAGATACAGTGATATACAGTGAGAGACAGTGAGACACAGTGAGACACAGTGAGATGCAGTGACACAAAGTGAGACACAGTGAGATACAGTGAGATGCAGTGACACAAAGTGAGAGACAGTGAGACACAGTGAGAGACAGTGAGACACAGTGAGACACAGTGAGACAATGTGAGATACAGTGAGATACAGTGAGCTACAGTGAGCCAGTGAGACAGTGTGAGACAGTGAGAGACAGTGAGATACAGTGAGACACAGTGAGATATAGTGAGACACAGCGAGACAGTGAGACACAGTGAGATACAGTGAGACAAAGTGAGATACAGTGAGACACAATGAGAGGCAGTGAGACACAGTGAGATACAGTGAGACACAGTGAGATACAGTGAGACACAGTGAGACACAGTGAGAGACAGTGAGGCACGGTGAGATACAGTGAGACAAAGTGAGATACAGTGAGACACGGTGAGACAGTGAGACCCAGTGAGAGACAGTGAGATACAATGAGAAACAGTAAGTCACAGTGAGACACAGCGAGCTACGGTGAGACACAGCGAGACATTGAGACCCAGTGAGAGACAGTGAGATACATTGAGACACATTGAGATAGAGTAAGACACAGTGAGATACAGTAAGACATCGTGAGACACAGTGAGACAGTTAGGCACAGTGAGAGGCAGTGAGACCCAATGAGATACAGTGAGACACAGCGAGATACAGTGAGACACAGTGAGGCAGTGAGGCCCAGTGAGATACAGTGAGACACAGCGAGATACAGTGAGACACAGTGAGGCAGTGAGGCCCAGTGAGAGACAGCGAGATACAGTGAGACACAGTGAGATACAGTGAGGCAGTGAGACACAATGAGATACAATGATACAACATGAGATACAGTGAGACACAGTGAGAGACAGTGAGACACAGTGAGACACAGTGAGACAGTGAGACACAGTGAGTCACAGTGAGATACAGTGAGACAAAGTGAGAGACGGTAAGACACAGTGAGATACAGTGAGACACAGTGAGATACAGTGAGACACAGTTAGGTACAGTGAGAGAGAGAGTGAGATACAGTGCAAGGGTGTGAAAGAGAGTGAGATACAGTGAGACACAGTGACATACAGTGAGATTCAGCGAGATGCAGTGAGACACCGTGAGAGAGAGTAAGATGCAGTGAGAGAGAGTGAGATACCGTGAGTTACAGTGAGAGAGGGTAATATGCAGAGATACAGTGAGAGAGAGTGAGAGAGTGAGACACAGTGAGAGAGAGTGAGATACAGTGAGGCACAGTGAGACACAGTGAGAGAATGAATGAGATACAGTGAGATACAGTAGACACGCTGAGAGAGAGTGAGATACTGTGAGAGAGAGTGAGACACAGTGAGATACAGTGAGACACAGTGTGAGACAGTGAGAGAGAGAGTGAGATACAGCGAGATACAGTAAGATACAGTGAGACACAGTGAGAGAGTGAGACACAGTGAGACACATTGAGACTCAGTGAGAGAGTGAGATAAACTGAGAGAGAGTGAGATACAGTGAGACACAATGAGAGAGAGAGTGAGATACGGTGAGATACAGTGAGATACAGTGAGAGAGAGAGTGAGATACAGTGAGACACGGTGAGAGAGAGAGTGAGATACAGTGAGACACGGTGAGATGTGAGACACAGTGAAAGAGAGTGAGATACAGTGAGACACAATGAGAGAGAGAGTGAGACACGGTGAGATACAGTGAGGCACAGTGAGACACGGTGAGAGAGTGAGATAAACTGTGAGAGATTGAGATACAGTGAGACACAATGAGAGAGAGAGTGAGACACGGTGAGATACAGTGCGATACAGTGAGACACGGTGAGATGTGAGACACAGTGAAAGAGAGTGAGATACAGTGAGATAGAGCAAGACAGTGAGAACAGTGAGGCACAGTTAGATACAGTGCGACACACTGAGAGAGAGAGAGAGAGATACAGTGAGATACAGTGAGATACAGTGAGACACGGGAGATGTGAGACACAGTGAGAGAGTGAGACACAGTGAGAGAGTGAGACACAGTGAGAGAGAGTGAGACACAGTGAGACACAGTGAGACACAGTGAGATACAGTGAGACAAAGTGAGATACAGTGAGATACAGTGAGACAGTGAGGCACAGTGAGGCACAGTGAAAGAAAGTGAGATACAGTGAGCCAGTGAGACACCGTGAGACAGTGAGAGACAGTGAGGGACAGTGAGAGACAGTGAGACAGTGAGACACAGTGAGTTACAGTGTGACACAGTGAGAAAAGTGAGAGACGGCGAGACACAGTAATATACAGTGAGATACAGTGAGATACAGTGAGACACAGTGTGATACAGTGAGACACAGTGAGATACAGTGCGACAGTGTGAGAGAGAGTGAGATGCAGTGAGACACAGTGAGATACAGTGAGATTCAGTGAGATACAGTGAGACACAGTGAGAGGGAGTAAGATACAGTGAGATACATTGAGAGAGAGTGAGATACAGTGAGATACAGTGAGATAGGGTAAGATGCAGAGATACAGTGAGAGAGAGTGAGAGAGATTGAGACACAGTGAGAGAGAGTGAGAGAGACTGAGATACAGTGAGACACAGTGAGAGAGAGAGTGGGATACAGTGAGATACAGTGAGGCACAGTGAGACACAGTGAGAGAATGAGTGAGATACAGTGAGATACAGTAGACACGGTGAGAGAGAGTGAGATACAGTGAGATACAGTGAGAGAAAGTGAGATACAGTGAGATACAGTGAGACACAGTGAGAAAAAATGAGTGAGAGAGTGAGATACAGCGAGATACAGTGAAACACAGTAAGAGAGTGAGATAAACTGAGAGATTGAGATACAGTGAGGCACATTGAGAGAGAGAGTGAGATATGGTGAGATACAGTGAGATACAGTGAGACACGGTGAGATGTGAGACACAGTGAAAGAGAGTGAGATACAGTGAGAGAGAGTGAGATACAGTGACATAGAGCGAGACAATGAGAAACAGTGAGGCACAGTTAGATACAGTGCGACACACAGAGAGAGAGAGAGAGATACATTGAGATACAGTGCGACACGGTGAGATGTGAGACACAGTGAGAGAGTGAGACACAATGAGACACAGTGAGATACAGTGAGATACAGTGAGACACAGTGAGACACAGTGAGACACAGTGAGAGAGAGTAAGATACAGTGAGATACAGTGAGAGTGAGATACAGTGAGATACAGTGAAAGAGAGTGAGGCACAGTGAGGCACAGTGAGAGAATGAGTGAGATACAGTGAGATACAGTAGACACGGTAAGAGAGAGTGAGATACAGTGAGAGAGAGTGAGATACAGTGAGACACAGTGAGACGCAGTGGTGGGTGAGATAAAGTGAGAGAGAGTGAGATACAGTGAGATACAGTGCGAGAGAGTGAGATACAGTGAGATACAGTGAGAGAGAGTGAGAGAGACTGAGATACAGTGAGACACAGTGACAGAGAAAGTGAGATACAGTGAGATAGAGTGAGGCACAGTGAGAGAATGTGTGAGATACAGTGAGATACAGTAGACACGGTGAGAGTGAGATACAGTGAGAGAGAGTGAGATACAGTGAGATACAGTGAGACACAGTGAGACACAGTGGTGGGTGAGATAAAGTGAGAGAGAGTGAAATACAGTGAGATACAGTGAGAGAGAGTGAGATACAGTGAGATACAGTGAGAGAGAGTGAGAGAGACTGAGATACAGTGAGACACAGTGACATAGAAAGTGAGATACAGTGAGAGAGAGTGAAATACAGCGAGATACAGTGAGAGAGAGAGATACAGTGAGATACAGTGAGAGAGAGTGAGATACAGTGAGATACAGTGAGAGAGAGTGAGATACAGTGAGATACAGTGAGAGAGAGTGAGAGAGACTGAGATACAGTGAGACACAGTGACAGAGAAAGTGAGATACAGTGAGATAGAGTGAGGCACAGTGAGGCACAGTGAGAGAATGAGTGAGATACAGTGAGATACAGTAGACACGGTGAGAGAGAGTGAGATACAGTGAGAGAGAGTGAGATACAGTGAGACACAGTGAGACACAGTGGTGGGTGAGATAAAGTGAGAGAGAGTGAGATACAGTGAGACAGAGTGTGAGAGAGAGATATAGTGAGATACAGTGAGACACAGTGAGAGAGTGAGATAAAGTGAGAGAGAGTGAGATATGGTGAGATACAGTGAGATACAGTGAGACACGGTGAGATGTGAGACACAGCGAGAGAGAGTGAGATACAGTGAGAGAGAGTGAGATACAGTGAGATAGAGTGAGAAATACTGAGATAGAGCGAGACAGTGAGAAACAGTGAGGCACAGTTAGATACAGTGAGATACAGTGAGACACACTGAGAGAGAGAGAGAGATACAGTGAGATACAGTGAGACACGGTGAGACAGTGAGACACAGTGAGACACAGTGAGACAGTGAGACAGTGAGACACATTGTGACACAGTGAGACAGTGAGACACAGTGAGACAGTGAGACAGAGCGAGGCACAGTGAGACAGTGAGACAGAGTGAGACAGAGTGAGACACAGTGAGGCACAGTGTGACACAGTGAGACAGTGAGGCACAGTGAGAGAGTGAGAGAGTGAAAGAGTGAGAGAGTGAGACACAGTGAGACAGTGAGACAGTGAGACAGTGATACCGTGAGACACAGTGAACAGTGAGACACAGCGAGAGAGTGAGACATACTGTCCGAGTGAAACAGTGAGACAGTGAGACACATGGAGATAGTGAGACGGTGTGACAAAGTGAGATACAGTGAGAAAGTTAGACACAGTGAGAAAGTAAGACACAGTGAGACAGTGAGACACAGTGAGATACAGTGCAAGGCAGTGAGATACAGTGAGACACAATGAGAGACAGTGAGGCACAGTGAGAGGCAGTGAGACACATTGAGATTCAGTGAGGCACAGTAAGCTACAGTGAGACACAGTGAGGCAATGAGACCCAGTGAGAGACAGTGAGATACAGTGAGACACAGTGAGATACAGTGAGACACAGTGAGACAGTGAGACACAATGAGATACAGTGAGACAAAATGAGATACAGTGATATACAGTGAGAGACAGTGAGACACAGTGAGACACAGTGAGATGCAGTGACACAAAGTGAGACACAGTGAGATACAGTGAGATGCAGTGACACAAAGTGAGAGACAGTGAGACACAGTGAGAGACAGTGAGACACAGTGAGACACAGTGAGACAATGTGAGATACAGTGAGATACAGTGAGCTACAGTGAGCCAGTGAGACAGTATGAGACAGTGAGAGACAGTGAGATACAGTGAGACACAGTGAGATATAGTGAGACACAGTGAGACAGTGAGACACAGTGAGATACAGTGAGACAAAGTGAGATACAGTGAGACACAATGAGAGGCAGTGAGACACAGTGAGATACAGTGAGACACAGCGAGATACAGTGAGACACAGTGAGACACAGTGAGAGACAGTGAGGCACGGTGAGATACAGTGAGACAAAGTGAGATACAGTGAGACACGGTGAGACAGTGAGACCCAGTGAGAGACAGTGAGATACAATGAGAAACAGTAAGTCACAGTGAGACACAGCGAGCTACGGTGAGACACAGCGAGACAGTGAGACCCAGTGAGAGACAGTGAGATACATTGAGGCACATTGAGATAGAGTAAGACACAGTGAGATACAGTAAGACATCGTGAGACACAATGAGACAGTTAGGCACAGTGAGAGGCAGTGAGACCCAATGAGATACAGTGAGACACAGCGAGATACAGTGAGACACAGTGAGGCAGTGAGGCCCAGTGAGAGACAGTGAGATACAGTGAGACAGTGAGATACAGTGAGACAGTGAGACACAATGCGATATAGTGAGACAACATGAGATACCGTGAGACATAGTGAGAGACAGTGAGACACAGTGAGACACAGTGAGACACAGTGAGACAGTGAGACACAGTGAGTCACAGTGAGATACAGTGAGACAAAGTGAGAGACGGTAAGACACAGTGAGATACAGTGAGACACAGTGAGATACAGTGAGACACAGTTAGGTACAGTGAGAGAGAGAGTGAGATACAGTGCAAGGGTGTGAAAGAGAGTGAGATACAGTGAGACACAGTGACATACAGTGAGATTCAGCGAGATGCAGTGAGACAGTGAGAGAGAGTAAGATGCAGTGAGAGAGAGTGAGATACAGTGAGTTACAGTGAGAGAGGGTAATATGCAGAGATACAGTGAGAGAGAGTGAGAGAGTGAGACACAGTGAGAGAGCGTGAGATACAGTGAGGCACAGTGAGACACAGTGAGAGAATGAATGAGATACAGTGAGATACAGTAGACACGCTGAGAGAGAGTGAGATACTGTGAGAGAGAGTGAGACACAGTGAGATACAGTGAGACACAGTGTGAGACAGTGAGAGAGAGAGTGAGATACAGAGAGATACAGTGAGATACAGTGAGACACAGTGAGAGAGTGAGACACAGTGAGACACATTGAGACACAGTGAGAGAGTGAGATAAACTGAGAGAGAGTGAGATACAGTGAGACACAATGAGAGAGAGAGTGAGATACGGTGAGATACAGTGAGATACAGTGAGAGAGAGAGTGAGATACAGTGAGACACGGTGAGAGAGAGAGTGAGATACAGTGAGACACGGTGAGATGTGAGACACAGTGAAAGAGAGTGAGATACAGTGAGACACAATGAGAGAGAGAGTGAGACACGGTGAGATACAGTGAGGCACAGTGAGACACGGTGAGAGAGTGAGATAAACTGTGAGAGATTGAGATACAGTGAGACACAATGAGAGAGAGAGTGAGACACGGTGAGATACAGTGCGATACAGTGAGACACAGTGAGATGTGAGACACAGTGAAAGAGAGTGAGATACAGTGAGATAGAGCAAGACAGTGAGAACAGTGAGGCACAGTTAGATACAGTGCGACACACTGAGAGAGAGAGAGAGAGAGATACAGTGAGATACAGTGAGATACAGTGAGGCACGGGAGATGTGAGACACAGTGAGAGAGTGAGACACAGTGAGAGAGTGAGACACAGTGAGAGAGAGTGAGACACAGTGAGACACATTGAGACACAGTGAGATACAGTGAGACACAGTGAGACACAGTGAGATACAGTGAGACAAAGTGAGATACAGTGAGATACAGTGAGACAGTAAGGCACAGTGAGGCACAGTGAAAGAAAGTGAGATACAGTGAGCCAGTGAGACACCGTGAGACAGTGAGAGACAGTGAGGGACAGTGAGAGACAGTGAGACAGTGAGACACAGTGAGTTACAGTGTGACACAGTGAGAAAAGTGAGAGACGGTGAGACACAGTAATATACAGTGAGATACAGTGAGATACAGTGAGACACAGTGTGATACAGTGAGACACAGTGAGATACAGTGCGACAGTGTGAGAGAGAGTGAGATGCAGTGAGACACAGTGAGATACAGTGAGATTCAGTGAGATACAGTGAGACACAGTGAGAGGGAGTAAGATACAGTGAGATACATTGAGAGAGAGTGAGATACAGTGAGATACAGTGAGATAGGGTAAGATGCAGAGATACAGTGAGAGAGAGTGAGAGAGATTGAGACACAGTGAGAGAGAGTGAGAGAGACTGAGATACAGTGAGACACAGTGAGAGAGAGAGTGGGATACAGTGAGATACAGTGAGGCACAGTGAGATACAGTGAGATAGGGTAAGATGCAGAGATACAGTGAGAGAGAGTGAGAGAGATTGAGACACAGTGAGAGAGAGTGATAGAGACTGAGATACAGTGAGACACAGTGAGAGAGAGAGTGGGAAATACAGTGAGATACAGTGAGGCACAGTGAGACACAGTGAGAGAATGAGTGAGATTCAGTGAGATACAGTAGACACGGTGAGAGAGAGTGAGATACAGTGAGATACAGTGAGAGAAAGTGAGATACAGTGAGATACAGTGAGACACAGTGAGAAAAAATGAGTGAGAGAGTGAGATACAGCGAGATACAGTGAAACACAGTGAGAGAGTGAGATAAACTGAGAGATTGAGATACAGTGAGGCACATTGAGAGAGAGAGTGAGATATGGTGAGATACAGTGAGATACAGTGAGACACGGTGAGATGTGAGACACAGTGAAAGAGAGTGAGATACAGTGAGAGAGAGTGAGATACAGTGACATAGAGCGAGACAATGAGAAACAGTGAGGCACAGTTAGATATAGTGCGACACACAGAGAGAGAGAGAGAGATACATTGAGATACAGTGCGACACGGTGAGATGTGAGACACAGTGAGAGAGTGAGACACAATGAGACACAGTGAGATACAGTGAGATACAGTGAGACACAGTGAGACACAGTGAGACACAGTGAGAGAGAGTAAGATACAGTGAGATACAGTGAGAGTGAGATACAGTGAGATACAGTGAAAGAGAGTGAGAGAGACTGAGATACAGTGAGACACAGTGACAGAGAAAGTGAGATACAGTGAGATAGAGTGAGGCACAGTGAAGCACAGTGAGAGAATGAGTGAGATACAGTGAGATACAGTAGACACGGTGAGAGAGAGTGAGATACAGTGAGAGAGAGTGAGATACAGTGAGACACAGTGAGACGCAGTGGTGGGTGAGATAAAGTGAGAGAGTGAGATACAGTGAGATACAGTGCGAGAGAGTGAGATACAGTGAGATACAGTGAGAGAGAGTGAGAGAGACTGAGATACAGTGAGACACAGTGACAGAGAAAGTGAGATAGAGTGAGGCACAGTGAGGCACAGTGAGAGAATGAGTGAGATACAGTGAGATACAGTAGACACGGTGAGAGAGAGTGAGATACAGTGAGAGAGAGTGAGATACAGTGAGACACAGTGAGACACAGTGAGACACAGTGGTGGGTGAGATAAAGTGAGAGAGAGTGAGATACAGTGAGAGAGAGTGAGAGAGACTGAGATACAGTGAGACACAGTGACAGAGAAAGTGAGATACAGTGAGAGAGAGTGAAATACAGCGAGATACAGTGAGAGAGAGATACAGTGAGATACAGTGAGAGAGAGTGAGATACAGTGAGATACAGTGAGAGAGAGTGAGATACAGTTAGATACAGTGAGAGAGAGTGAGAGAGACTGAGATACAGTGAGACACAGTGACAGAGAAAGTGAGATACAGTGAGATAGAGTGAGGCACAGTGAGGCACAGTGAGAGAGAGTGAGATACAGTGAGATACAGTAGGCACGGTGAGAGAGAGTGAGATACAGTGAGAGAGAGTGAGATACAGTGAGACACAGTGAGACACAGTGAGACACAGTGGTGGGTGAGATAAAGTGAGAGAGAGTGAGATACAGTGAGACAGAGTGTGAGAGAGAGATATAGTGAGATACAGTGAGACACAGTGAGAGAGTGAGATAAAGTGAGAGAGAGTGAGATATGGTGAGATACAGTGAGATACAGTGAGACACGGTGAGATGTGAGACACAGCGAGAGAGAGTGAGATACAGTGAGAGAGAGTGAGATACAGTGAGATAGAGTGAGACATACTGAGATAGAGCGAGACAGTGAGAAACAGTGAGGCACAGTTAGATACAGTGAGATACAGTGAGACACACTGAGAGAGAGAGAGAGATACAGTGAGATACAGTGAGACACGGTGAGACAGTGAGACACAGTGAGACAGTGAGACAGTGAGACACATTGTGACACAGTGAGACAGTGAGACACAGTGAGACAGTGAGACAGAGCGAGGCACAGTGAGACAGTGAGACAGAGTGAGACAGAGTGAGACACAGTGAGGCACAGTGTGACACAGTGAGACAGTGAGGCACAGTGAGAGAGTGAGAGAGTGAAAGAGTGAGAGAGTGAGACACAGTGAGACAGTGAGACAGTGAGACAGTGATACCGTGAGACACAGTGAACAGTGAGACACAGCGAGAGAGTGAGACATACTGTCCGAGTGAAACAGTGAGACAGTGAGACACATGGAGATAGTGAGACGGTGTGACAAAGTGAGATACAGTGAGAAAGTGAGACACAGTGAGAAAGTAAGACACAGTGAGACAGTGAGACACAGTGAGATACAGTGCAAGGCAGTGAGATACAGTGAGACACAATGAGAGACAGTGAGGCACAGTGAGAGGCAGTGAGACACATTGAGATTCAGTGAGGCACAGTAAGCTACAGTGAGACACAGTGAGGCAATGAGACCCAGTAAGAGACAGTGAGATACAGTGAGACACAGTGAGATACAGTGAGACATAGTGAGACAGTGAGACACAATGAGATACAGTGAGACAAAATGAGATACAGTGATATACAGTGAGAGACAGTGAGACACAGTGAGACACAGTGAGATGCAGTGACACAAAGTGAGACACAGTGAGATACAGTGAGATGCAGTGACACAAAGTGAGAGACAGTGAGACACAGTGAGAGACAGTGAGACACAGTGAGACACAGTGAGACAATGTGAGATACAGTGAGATACAGTGAGCTACAGTGAGCCAGTGAGACAGTATGAGACAGTGAGAGACAGTGAGATACAGTGAGACACAGTGAGATATAGTGAGACACAGTGAGACAGTGAGACACAGTGAGATACAGTGAGACAAAGTGAGATACAGTGAGACACAATGAGAGGCAGTGAGACACAGTGAGATACAGTGAGACACAGCGAGATACAGTGAGACACAGTGAGACACAGTGAGAGACAGTGAGGCACGGTGAGATACAGTGAGACAAAGTGAGATACAGTGAGACACGGTGAGACAGTGAGACCCAGTGAGAGACAGTGAGATACAATGAGAAACAGTAAGTCACAGTGAGACACAGCGAGCTACGGTGAGACACAGCGAGACAGTGAGACCCAGTGAGAGACAGTGAGATACATTGAGGCACATTGAGATAGAGTAAGACACAGTGAGATACAGTAAGACATCGTGAGACACAATGAGACAGTTAGGCACAGTGAGAGGCAGTGAGAACCAATGAGATACAGTGAGACACAGCGAGATACAGTGAGACACAGTGAGGCAGTGAGGCCCAGTGAGAGACAGTGAGATACAGTGAGACACAGTGAGATACAGTGAGACAGTGAGACACAATGCGATACAGTGAGTCACAGTGAGATACAGTGAGACAAAGTGAGAGACGGTAAGACACAGTGAGATACAGTGAGACACAGTGAGATACAGTGAGACACAGTTAGGTACAGTGAGAGAGAGAGTGAGATACAGTGCAAGGGTGTGAAAGAGAGTGAGATACAGTGAGACACAGTGACATACAGTGAGATTCAGCGAGATGCAGTGAGACACAGTGAGAGAATGAATGAGATACAGTGAGATACAGTAGACACGCTGAGAGAGAGTGAGATACTGTGAGAGAGAGTGAGACACAGTGAGATACAGTGAGACACAGTGTGAGACAGTGAGAGAGAGAGTGAGATACAGCGAGATACAGTGAGATACAGTGAGACACAGTGAGAGAGTGAGACACAGTGAGACACATTGAGACACAGTGAGAGAGTGAGATAAACTGAGAGAGAGTGAGATACAGTGAGACACAATGAGAGAGAGAGTGAGATACGGTGAGATACAGTGAGATACAGTGAGAGAGAGAGTGAGATACAGTGAGACACGGTGAGAGAGAGAGTGAGATACAGTGAGACACGGTGAGATGTGAGACACAGTGAAAGAGAGTGAGATACAGTGAGACACAATGAGAGAGAGAGTGAGACACGGTGAGATACAGTGAGGCACAGTGAGACACGGTGAGAGAGTGAGATAAACTGTGAGAGATTGAGATACAGTGAGACACAATGAGAGAGAGAGTGAGACACGGTGAGATACAGTGCGATACAGTGAGACACAGTGAGATGTGAGACACAGTGAAAGAGAGTGAGATACAGTGAGATAGAGCAAGACAGTGAGAACAGTGAGGCACAGTTAGATACAGTGCGACACACTGAGAGAGAGAGAGAGAGAGATACAGTGAGATACAGTGAGATACAGTGAGGCACGGGAGATGTGAGACACAGTGAGAGAGTGAGACACAGTGAGAGAGTGAGACACAGTGAGAGAGAGTGAGACACAGTGAGACACATTGAGACACAGTGAGATACAGTGAGACACAGTGAGACACAGTGAGATACAGTGAGACAAAGTGAGATACAGTGAGATACAGTGAGACAGTGAGGCACAGTGAAAGAAAGTGAGATACAGTGAGCCAGTGAGACACCGTGAGACAGTGAGAGACAGTGAGGGACAGTGAGAGACAGTGAGACAGTGAGACACAGTGAGTTACAGTGTGACACAGTGAGAAAAGTGAGAGACGGTGAGACACAGTAATATACAGTGAGATACAGTGAGATACAGTGAGACACAGTGTGATACAGTGAGACACAGTGAGATACAGTGCGACAGTGTGAGAGAGAGTGAGATGCAGTGAGACACAGTGAGATACAGTGAGATTCAGTGAGATACAGTGAGACACAGTGAGAGGGAGTAAGATACAGTGAGATACATTGAGAGAGAGTGAGATACAGTGAGATACAGTGAGATAGGGTAAGATGCAGAGATACAGTGAGAGAGAGTGAGAGAGATTGAGACACAGTGAGAGAGAGTGAGAGAGACTGAGATACAGTGAGACACAGTGAGAGAGAGAGTGGGATACAGTGAGATACAGTGAGGCACAGTGAGACACAGTGAGAGAATGAGTGAGATACAGTGAGATACAGTAGACACGGTGAGAGAGAGTGAGATACAGTGAGATACAGTGAGAGAAAGTGAGATACAGTAAGATACAGTGAGACACAGTGAGAAACAATGAGAGAGAGAGTGAGATACAGCGAGATACAGTGAAACACAGTGAGAGAGTGAGATAAACTGAGAGATTGAGATACAGTGAGGCACAGTGAGAGAGAGAGTGAAATATGGTGAGATACAGTGAGATACAGTGAGACACGGTGAGATGTGAGACACAGTGAAAGAGAGCGAGATACAGTGAGAGAGAGTGAGATACAGTGACATAGAGCGAGACAATGAGAAACAGTGAGGCACAGTTAGATACAGTGCGACACAGAGAGAGAGAGAGAGAGATACAGTGAAATACAGTGCGACACGGTGAGATGTGAGACACAGTGAGAGAGTGAGACACAATGCGACACAGTGAGATACAGTGAGATACAGTGAGACACAGTGAGACACAGTGAGACACAGTGAGACACAGTGAGACACAGTGAGAGAGAGTAAGATACAGTGAGATACAGTGAGAGTGAGATACAGTGAAAGAGAGTGAGAGAGACTGAGATACAGTGAGACACAATGACAGAGAAAGTGAGATACAGTGAGATAGAGTGAGGCACAGTGAGGCACAGTGAGAGAATGAGTGAGATACAGTGAGGTACAGTAGACACGGTGAGAGAGAGTGAGATACAGCGAGAGAGTGAGATACAGTGAGACACAGTGAGACACAGTGGTGGGTGAGATAAAGTGAGAGAGAGTGAGATACAGTGAGATACAGTGAGAGAGAGTGAGATACAGTGAGATACAGTGAGAGAGAGTGAGAGAGACTGAGATACAGTGAGACATTTAGTGACAGAGAAAGTGAGATACAGTGAGATAGAGTGAGGCACAGTGAGGCACAGTGAGAGAATGAGTAAGATACAGTGAGATACAGTAGACACGGTGAGAGTGAGATACAGTGAGAGAGAATGAGATACAGTGAGATACAGTGAGGCACAGTGAGACACAGTGGTGGGTGAGATAAAGTGAGAGAGAGTGAAATACAGTGAGATACAGTGAGAGAGAGTGAGATACAGTGAGATACAGTGAGAGAGAGTGAGAGAGACTGAGATACAGTGAGACACAGTGACAGAGAAAGTGAGATACAGTGAGAGAGAGTGAAATACAGTGAGATACAGTGAGAGAGAGTGAGATACAGTGAGATACAGTGAGAGAGAGTGAGAGACAGTGAGATACAGTGAGATAGAGTGAGATACAGTGAGTTACAGTGAGAGAGAGTGAGAGAGACTGAGATACAGTGAGACACAGTGACAGAGAAAGTGAGATACAGTGAGATAGAGTGAGGCACAGTGAGGCACAGTGAGAGAATGAGTGAGATACAGTGAGATACAGTGAGATACAGTAGACACGGTGAGAGAGAGTGAGATACAGTGAGAGAGAGTGAGATACAGTGAGACACAGTGAGACACAGTGAGACACAGTGGTGGGTGAGATAAAGTGAGAGAGAGTGAGATACAGTGAGACAGAGTGTGAGAGAGAGATATAGTGAGAGACAGTGAGACACAGTGAGAGAGTGAGATAAAGTGAGAGAGAGTGAGATATGGTGAGATACAGTGAGATACAGTGAGACACGGTGAGATGTGAGACACAGCGAGAGAGAGTGAGATACAGTGAGAGAGAGTGAGATAGAGTGAGACATACTGAGATAGAGCGAGACAGTGAGAAACAGTGAGGCACAGTTAGATACAGTGAGATACAGTGAGACACACTGAGAGAGAGAGAGAGATACAGTGAGATACAGTGAGACACGGTGACACGGTGAGACACAGTGAGACACAGTGAGACAGTGAGACACTGAGACACATTGTGACACAGTGAGACAGTGAGACACAGTGAGACAGTGAGACAGAGCGAGGCACAGTGAGACAGTGAGACAGAGTGAGACAGAGTGAGACACAATGAACAGTGAGACACTGCGAGAGAGTGAGCCATTGTGTCCGAGTGAAACAATGAGACACATGGAGATAGTGAGACGGTGTGACAAAGTGAGATACAGTGAGAAAGTGAGACACAGTGAGAAAGTAAGACACAGTGAGACAGTGAGACACAGTGAGATACAGTGAGACAGTGAGACACAGTGAGACACAGTGAGATACAGTGTGATGCAGTGAGACAAAGTGAGAGACAGTGAGACACAGTGAGACACAGTGTGACACAGTGAGACAGTGAGACACAGTGAGACAGTGAGACAGAGCGAGGCACAGTGAGACAGTGAGACAGTGATACTGTGAGACACAGTGAACAGTGAGACACAGCGAGAGAGTGAGACATAGCGTCCGAGTGAAACAGTGAGACAGTGAGACACATGGAGATAGTGAGACGGTGTGACAAAGTGAGATACAGTGCGAAAGTGAGACACAGTGAGAAAGTAAGACACAGTGAGACAGTGAGACACAGTGAGATACAGTGAGAGGCAGTGAGATACAGTGAGACACAGGGAGAGACAGTGAGGCACAGTGAGAGGCAGTGAGACACAGTGAGATTCAGTGAGGCACAGCAAGCTACAGTGAGACACAGTGAGGCAGTGAGACCCAGTGAGAGACAGTGAGACACAGTGAGACACAGTGAGACAACGTGAGATACAGTGAGATACAGTGAACCAGTGAGACACCATGAGACAGTGAGAGACAGTGACACAGTGAGACATTGAGACACAGTGAGACAGTGAGACAGAGCGAAGCACAGTGAGACAGTGAGACAGAGTGAAACACAGTGAGGCACAGTGTGACACAGTGAGAAGTGAGGCACAGTGAGATACAGTGAGAGAGTGAAAGAGTCAGAGAGTGAGACACAGTGAGACAGTGAGACAGTGAGACAGTGATACCGTGAGACACAGTGAACAGTGAGACACAGCGTGAGAGTGAGACATGGTGTCCGAGTGAAACAGTGAGACAGTGAGACACATGGAGATAGTGAGACGGTGTGACAAAGTGAGATACAGTGAGAAAGTGAGACAGAGTGAGAAAGTAAGACACAGTGAGACAGTGAGACGCAGTGAGATACAGTGAGACAGTGACACAGTGAGACACAGTGAGACACAGTGAGAGACAGTGAGGCACAGTGAGAGGCAGTGAGACACAGTGAGATTCAGTGAGGCACAGCAAGCTACAGTGCGAAACAGTGAGGCAGTGAGACCCAGTGAGAGACAGTGAGATACAGTGAGACACAGTGAGAAACAGTGAGACACAGTGAGACAGTGAGACACAATGAGATACAGTGAGACAAAATGAGATACAGTGAGACACAGTGAGAGACAGTGAGACACAGTGAGACACAGTGAGACAGTGACACACAGTGAGTCACAGTGAGATACAGTGAGACAAAGTGAGAGATGGTAAGACACAGTGAGATACAGTGAGACACAGGGAGATACAGTGAGACACAGTGAGATACAGTGAGACATCGTGAGATACAGTGAGACACAGTGAGATACAGTGAGACACAGTGAGACAGTGAGGCACAATGAGATACAGTGAGGCAACATGAGATACAGTGAGACTCAGTGAGAGACAGTGAGACACAGTGAGACAGTGAGACACAGTGAGTCACAGTGAGATACAGTGAGACAAAGTGAGAGACAGTAAGACACAGTGAGATACAGTGAGACACAGTGAGATACAGTGAGACACAGTGAGATACAGTGAGACACAGCCAGGTACAGTGAGAGAGAGAGTGAGATACAGTGCGAGGGTGTGAGAGAGAGTGAGATACAGTGAGACACAGTGAGATACAGTGAGATTCAGTGAGAGACAGTGAGACACAGTGAGACACAGTGAGACAACGTGAGATACAGTGAGATACAGTTAGCCAGTGAGATACCATGAGACAGTGAGAGACAGTGAGATACAGTGAGACACAGTAAGAGAGAGAGAGATACAGTGAGATATAGTGAGATACAGTGAGACAACGTGAGATACAGTGAGATACAGCGAGACAGTGAGACACAGTGAGACACAGTGAGGCACAGTGAGACAACGTGAGATACAGTCAGATACAGTGAACCAGTGAGACACCATGAGACAGTGAGAACCAGTGAGATACACTGAGACACACTGAGAGAGAGAGAGATACAGTGAGATACAGTGAGACGACGTGAGATACAGTGAGATACAGTGCGACAGTGAGACACAGTGAGACACAGTGAGATACAGTGAGATGCAGTGACACAAAGTGAGACACAGTGAGATACAGTGAGATGCAGTGACACAAAGTGAGAGACAGTGAGACACAGTGAGAGACAGTGAGACACAGTGAGACAACGTGAGATACAGTGAGATACAGTGAGCTACAGTGAGCTAGTGAGACAGCATGAGACAGTGAGAGACAGTGAGATACAGTGAGACACAGTGAGACAGTGAGATACAGTGAGACACAGTGAGATACAGCGAGACAAAGTGAGATACAGTGAGACACAATGAGAGGCAGTGAGACACAGTGAGATACAGTGAGACACAGCGAGATACAGGGAGACACAGTGAGACACAGTCAGAGACAGTGAGGCATGGTGAGATACAGTGAGACAAAGTGAGATACAGTGAGACACGGTGAGACAGTGAGACCCAGTGAGAGACAGTGAGATACAATGAGAAACAGTGAGTCACAGTAAGACACAGCGAGCTACGGTGAGACACAGCGAGACAGTGAGACCCAGTGAGAGACAGTGAGATACATTGAGACACATTGAGATACAGTAAGACACAGTGAGATACAGTGAGACATCGTGAGACACAGTGAGACATGTAGGCACAGTGAGAGGCAGTGAGACACAGTGAGATACAGTGAGACACAGCGATATACAGTGAGACACAGTGAGGCAGTGAGGCCCAGTGAGAGACAGTGAGATACAGTGAGACACAGTGAGATACAGTGAGACAGTGAGACACAATGAGATACAGTGAGACAACATGAGATACAGTGAGACACAGTGAGAGACAGTGAGACACAGTGAGACAGTGAGACACAGTGAGTCACAGTGAGATACAGTGAGACAAAGTGAGAGACGGTAAGACACAGTGAGATACAGTGAGACACAGTGAGATACAGTGAGATACAGTGAGGTACAGTGAGAGAGAGAGTGAGATACAGTGCAAGGGTGTGAGAGAGAGTGAGATACAGTGAGACACAGTGACATACAGTGAGATTCAGAGAGATGCAGTGAGACACAGTGAGAGAGAGAGTAAAATACAGTGAGAGAGAGTGAGATACAGTGAGTTACAGTGAGAGAGGGTAATATGCAGAGATACAGTGAGAGATAGTGAGAGAGAGTGAGACACAGTGAGAGAGACTGAGATACAGTGAGACACAGTGAGAGAGAGTGAGATACAGTGAGGCACAGTGAGACACATTGAGAGAATGAATGAGATACAGTGAGATACAGTAGACACACTGAGAGAGAGTGAGATACAGTGAGAGAGAGTGAGATACAGTGAGATAGAGTGAGACACAGTGTGAGACAGTGAGAGAGAGAGTGAGATACAGCGAGATACAGTGAGATACAGTGAGACACGGGAGATGTGAGACACAGTGAGAGAGTGAGACACAGTGAGAGAGAGTGAGACACAGTGAGACACATTGAGGCACAGTGAGAGAGTGAGATAAACTGTGAGAGATTGAGATACAGTGAGACACAATGAGAGAGAGAGTGAGATACGGTGAGATACAGTGAGACACAGTGAGGTGTGAGACGCAGTGAAAGAGAGTGAGATACAGTGAGATAGAGCGAGACAGTGAGAACAGTGAGGCACAGTTAGATACAGTGAGATACAGTGCGACACATTGAGAGAGAGAGAGAGATACAGTGAGATACAGTGAGATACAGTGAGACACGGGAGATGTGAGACACAGTGAGAGAGTGAGACACAGTGAGAGAGTGAGACACAGTGAGAGAGAGTGAGACACAGTGAGACACATTGAGACACAGTGAGATACAGTGAGACACAGTGAGATACAGTGAGACAAAGTGAGATACAGTGAGATACAGTGAGACAGTGAGGCACAGTGAGACACAGTGAAAGAAAGTGAGATACAGTGAGATACAGTGAGCCAGTGAGACACCGTGAGACAGTGAGAGGCAGTGGGGGACAGTGAGATACAGTGAGACAGTGAGGCACAGTGCGTTACAGTGTGACACAGTGAGAAAAGTGAGAGACGGTGAGACACAGTAAGATACAGTGAGATACAGTGAGATACAGTGAGACACCGTGTGATACAGTGAGACACAGTGAGAGAGAGTAAGATACAGTGAGACACAGTGAGAGAGAGTAAGATACAGTGAGATACAGTGAGAGTGAGATACAGTGAAAGAGAGTGAGAGAGACTGAGATACAGTGAGACACAGTGACAGAGAAAGTGAGATACAGTGAGATAGAGTGAGGCACAGTGAGGCACAGTGAGAGAATGAGTGAGATACAGTGAGGTACAGTAGACACGGTGAGAGAGAGTGAGATACAGCGAGAGAGTGAGATACAGTGAGACACAGTGAGACACAGTGGTGGGTGAGATAAAGTGAGAGAGAGTGAGATACAGTGAGATACAGTGAGAGAGAGTGAGATACAGTGAGATACAGTGAGAGAGAGTGAGAGAGACTGAGATACAGTGAGACATTTAGTGACAGAGAAAGTGAGATACAGTGAGATAGAGTGAGGCACAGTGAGGCACAGTGAGAGAATGAGTAAGATACAGTGAGATACAGTAGACACGGTGAGAGTGAGATACAGTGAGAGAGAGTGAGATACAGTGAGATACAGTGAGACACAGTGAGACACAGTGGTGGGAGAGATAAAGTGAGAGAGAGTGAAATACAGTGAGATACAGTGAGAGAGAGTGAGATACAGTGAGTTACAGTGAGAGAGACTGAGATACAGTGAGACACAGTGACAGAGAAAGTGAGATACAGTGAGAGAGAGTGAAATACAGTGAGATACAGTGAGAGAGAGATACAGTGATATACAGTGAGAGAGAGTGAGAGACAGTGAGATACAGTGAGAGAGAGTGAGATACAGTAAGTTACAGTGAGAGAGAGTGAGAGAGACTGAGATACAGTGAGACACAGTGACAGAGAAAGTGAGATACAGTGAGATAGCGTGAGACACAATGAGAGGCAGTGAGACACAGTGAGATACAGTGAGACACAGCGAGATACAGTGAGGCACAGTGAGGTACAGTGAGAGAGAGAGTGAGATACAGTGCGAGGGTATGAGAGAGAGTGAGATACAGTGAGACACAGTGAGATACAGTGAGATTCAGTGAGAGACAGTGAGATATAGTGAGACACAGTGAGACAACGTGAGATACCGTGAGATACAGTGAGCCAGTGAGACACCATGGGACAGTGAGAGACAGTGAGATACAGTGAGACACAGTGAGAGAGAGAGAGAGATACAGTGAGATACAGTGAGATACAGTGAGACAACGTGAGATACAGTGAGATACAGCGAGACAGTGAGACACAGTGAGACACAGTGAGGCACAGTGAGACAACGTGAGATACAGGCAGATACAGTGAGCCAGTGAGACACCATGAGGCAGTGAAAACCAGTGAGATACAGTGAGGCACAGTGAGATATAGTGAGACACAGTGAGACAGTGAGATACAGTGAGACACACTGAGAGAGAGAGATACAGTGAGATATAGTGAGATACAGTGAGACAACGTGAGATACAGTAAGATACAGTGAGACAGTGAGACACAGTGAGACACAGTGAGATACAGTGAGGTTCAGTGACACAAAGTGAGGCACATTGAGATACAGTGAGATGCAGTGACACAAAGTGAGAGACAGTGAGACACAGTGAGAGACAGTGAGACACAGTGAGACAACTTGAGTTACAGTGAGATACAGTGAGCCAGCGAGACACCATGAGACAGTGAAAGACAGTGAGATACCGTGAGATATAGTGAGACACAGTGAGACAGTGAGATACAGTGAGACACAGTGAGATACAGCGAGACAAAGTGAGATACAGTGAGACACAATGAGAGGCAGTGAGACACAGTGAGATACAGTGAGACACAGCGAGATACAGTGAGACACAGTGAGACACAGTCAGAGACAGTGAGGCACGGTGAGATACAGTGAGACAAAGTGAGATAGAGTGAGACACGGTGGGACAGTGAAACCCAGTGAGAGACAGTGAGATACAATGAGAAACAGTGAGTCACAGTGAGACACAGCGAGCTACGGTGAGACACAGTGAGACAGTGAGACCCAGTGAGAGACAGTGAGATACATTGAGACAGTGAGATACAGTAAGACACAGTGAGATACAGTGAGACATCGTGAGACACAGTGAGACAGTTAGGCACAGTGAGAGGCAGCGAGTCACAGTGAGATACAGTGAGACACGGCGAGATACAGTGAGACACAGTGAGGCAGTGAGACCCAGTGAGAGACAGTGAGATACAGTGAGACACAGTGAGATACAGTGAGACACAGTGCGACAGTGAGACACAATGAGATACAGTGAGACAACATGAGATACAGTGAGACACAGTGAGAGACCGTGAGATACAGTGAGACACAGTGAGATGCAGTGAGGTTCAGTGAGATACATTGAGACACAGTGAGAGAGAGTAAGATACAGTGAGAGAGAGTGAGATACAGTGAATTACAGTGAGAGAGGGTAAGATGCAGAGATACAGTGAGAGAGAGTGAGAGAGAGTGACACACAGTGAGAGAGACTGAGATAGAGCGAGACACAGTGAGATACAGTGAGACACGGCGAGATACAGTGAGACACAGTGAGGCAGTGAGACCCAGTGAGAGACAGTGAGATACAGTGAGACACAGTGAGATACAGTGAGACACAGTGTGACAGTGAGACACAATGAGATACAGTGAGACAACATGAGATACAGTGAGACACAGTGAGAGACCGTGAGATACAGTGAGACACAGTGAGACACAGTGAGGCACAGTGAGACAACGTGAGATACAGTCAGATACAGTGAGCCAGTGAGACACCATGAGGCAGTGAGAATCAGTGAGATACAGTGAGGCACAGTGAGATATAGTGAGACACAGTGAGATACAGTGAGACACACTGAGAGAGAGAGATACAGTGAGATACAGTGAGACAACGTGAGAGACAGTAAGATACAGTGAGACAGTGAGACACAGTGAGACACACTGAGATACAGTGAGGTGCAGTGACACAAAGTGAGGCACAGTGAGATACAGTGAGATGCAGTGACACAAAGTGAGAGACAGTGAGACACAGTGAGAGACAGTGAGACACAGTGAGACACAGTGAGACAACTTGAGATACAGTGAGATACAGTGAGCCAGCGAGACACCATGAGACAGTGAGAGACAGTGAGATACCGTGAGACACAGTGAGATATAGTGAGACACAGTGAGACAGTGAGATACAGTGAGACACAGTGAGATAGAGCGAGACAAAGTGAGATACAGTGAGACACAATGAGAGGCAGTGAGACACAGTGAGATACAGTGAGACACAGCGAGATACAGTGAGACACAGTGAGGTACAGTGAGAGAGAGAGTGAGATACAGTGCGAGGGTATGAGAGAGAGTGAGATACAGTGAGACACAGTGAGATACAGTGAGATACAATGAGAAACAGTGAGTCGCAGTGAGACACAGCAAGCTACGGTGAGGCACAGCGAAACAGTGAGACCCAGTGAGAGACAGTGAGATGCCGTGAGACACAGTGAGATACAGTGAGACACAGTGAGACACAGTGAGACATCGTGCGACAAAGTGAGATAGTTAGGCACAGTGAGAGGCAGTGAGATAAGGTGAGACACAGCGAGATACAGTGAGACACAGTGAGGCAGTGAGACCCAGTGAGAGACAGTGAGATACAGTGAGATACAGTGAGATACAGTGAGACACAGTGAGACAGTGAAGCACAATGAGATACAGTGAGACAACATGAGATACAGTGAGACACAGTGAGAGACAGTGCGAGAGAGAGTGAGATACAGTGCGAGGGTATGAGAGTGAGATACAGTGAGACACAGTGAGATACAGTGAGATTCAGTGAGAGACAGTGAGACATAATGAGACACAGTGAGACAATGTGAGATACAGTGAGATACAGTGAGCCAGTGAGACACCATGGGACAGTGAGAGACAGTGAGATACAGTGAGACATAGTGAGAGAGAGAGAGAGAGATACAGTGAGATACAGTGAGATACAGTGAGACAACGTGAGATACAGTGAGATACAGCGAGACAGTGAGGCACAGTGAGACACAGTGAGGCACAGTGAGACAACGTGAGATACAGTCAGATACAGTGAGCCAGTGAGACACCATGAGACAGTGAGAATCAGTGAGATACAGTGAGGCACAGTGAGATATAGTGAGACACAGTGAGATACAGTGAGACACACTGAGAGAGAGAGAGATACAGTGAGATACAGTGAGATACAGTGAGACAACGTGAGAGACAGTAAGATACAGTGAGACAGTGAGACACAGTGAGACACACTGAGATACAATGAGGTGCAGTGACACAAAGTGAGGCACAGTGAGATACAGTGAGATGCAGTGACACAAAGTGAGAGACAGTGAGATACAGTGAGATACAGTGAGCCAGTGAGACACCATGGGACAGTGAGAGACAGTGAGATACAGTGAGACATAGTGAGAGAGAGAGAGAGAGATACAGTGAGATACAGTGAGATACAGTGAGACAACGTGAGATACAGTGAGATACAGCGAGACAGTGAGACACAGTGAGACACAGTGAGGCACAGTGAGACAACGTGAGATACAGTCAGATACAGTGAGCCAGTGAGACACCATGAGACAGTGAGAATCAGTGAGATACAGTGAGGCACAGTGAGATATAGTGAGACACAGTGAGATACAGTGAGACACACTGAGAGAGAGAGATACAGTGAGATACAGTGAGATACAGTGAGACAACGTGAGAGACAGTAAGATACAGTGAGACAGTGAGACACAGTGAGACACACTGAGATACAGTGAGGTGCAGTGACACAAAGTGAGGCACAGTGAGATACAGTGAGATGCAGTGACACAAAGTGAGAGACAGTGAGACACAGTGAGAGACAGTGAGACACAGTGAGACACAGTGAGACAACTTGAGATACAGTGAGATACAGTGAGCCAGCGAGACACCATGAGACAGTGAGAGACAGTGAGATACCGTGAGACACAGTGAGATATAGTGAGACACAGTGAGACAGTGAGTACAGTGAGACACAGTGAGATAGAGCGAGACAAAGTGAGATACAGTGAGACACAATGAGAGGCAGTGAGACACAGTGAGATACAGTGAGACACAGCGAGATACAGTGAGACACAGTGAGGTACAGTGAGAGAGAGAGTGAGATACAGTGCGAGGGTATGAGAGAGAGTGAGATACAGTGAGACACAGTGAGATACAGTGAGATTCAGAGAGACAGTGAGACATAGTGAGACAAAGTGAGTTACAGTGAGAGAGGGTAAGATGCAGAGATACAGTGAGAGAGTGAGAGAGAGTGACACACAGTGAGAGAGACTGAGACACATGGAGATACAGTGAGACACAGCGAGATACAGTGAGACACAGTGAGACACACTGAGAGAGAGAGATACAGTGAGATACAGTGAGATACAGTGAGACACAGTGAGACACAGTGAGATACAGTGTGATGCAGTGAGACAAAGTGAGTGACAGTGAGACACAGTGAGAGACAGTGAGACATAGTGAGACACAGTGAGACAACGTGCGATACAGTGAGATACAGTGAGCCAGTGAGACAACACGAGACAGTGAGAGACAGTGAGATACAGTGAGGCACAGTGCGATATAGTGAGACACATAGAGACAGTGAGACACAGTGAGAGACAGTGAGACACAGTGAGATACAGTGAGACACAACGAGATACAGTGAGACACAGTGAGACAACGTGAGATACAGTGAGATACAGTGAGACAGTGAGACACTATGAGACAGTGAGAGACAGTGAGATACAGTGAGACACAGTGAGATATAGTGAGACACAGTGAGACAGTGAGATACAGTGAGAAACAGTGAGATACAGCGAGACAAAGTGAGATATAGTGAGACACAGTGAGAGACAGTGAGGCACAGTGAGATACCGTGAGACACAGCGAGATACAGTGAGACACAGTGAGACACAGTGAGAGATAGTGAGACACGGTGAGATACAGTGTGACAAAGTGAGATACAGTGAGACACGGTGAGACAGTGAGACCCAGTGAGAGACAGTGAGATACAATGAGAAACAGTGAGTCGCAGTGAGACACAGCGAGCTACGGTGAGACACAGCGAGACAGTGAGACCCAGTGAGAGACAGTGAGATGCCGTGAGACACAGTGAGATACAGTGAGACACAGTGAGACACAGTGAGACATCGTGTGACAAAGCGAGACAGTTAGGCACAGTGGGAGGCAGTGAGACACAGTGAGATAAGGTGAGACACAGCGAGATACAGTGAGACACAGTGAGGCAGTGAGACCCAGTGAGAGACAGTGAGATACAGTGAGACACAGTGAGATACAGTGAGACAGTGAGGCACAATGAGATACAGTGAGACAACATGAGATACAGCGAGACACAGTGAGAGACAGTGAGACACAGTGAGACACAGTGAGACAAAGTGAGAGACGGTAAGACACAGTGAGATACAGTGAGACACAGTGAGATACAGTGAGACACAGTGAGATACAGTGAGACACAGTGAGGTACAGTGAGAGAGAGAGTGAGATACAGTGCGAGGGTATGAGAGAGAGTGAGATACAGTGAGACACAGTGAGATACAGTGAGATTCAGTGAGAGACAGTGAGACATAATGAGACACAGTGAGAGACAGTGAGATACAGTGAGACATAGTGAGAGAGAGAGAGATACAGTGAGATACAGTGAGATACAGTGAGACAACGTGAGATACAGTGAGATACAGTGAGACAGTGAGACACAGTGAGGCACAGTGAGGCACAGTGAGACAACGTGAGATACAGTCAGATACAGTGAGCCAGTGAGACACCATGAGACAGTGAGAATCAGTGAGATACAGTGAGGCACAGTGAGATATAGTGAGACACAGTGAGACAGTGAGATACAGTGAGACACACTGAGAGAGAGAGATACAGTGAGATACAGTGAGATACAGTGAGACAACGTGAGAGACAGTAAGATACAGTGAGACAGTGAGACACAGTGAGACACACTGAGATACAGTGAGGTGCAGTGACACAAAGTGAGGCACAGTGAGATACAGTGAGATGCAGTGACACAAAGTGAGAGACAGTGAGACACAGTGAGATACAGTGAGGTGCAGTGAGACACAGTGAGACAACTTGAGATACAGTGAGATAGTGAGCCAGCGAGGCACCATGAGACAGTGAGAGACAGTGAGATACCGTGAGACACAGTGAGATATAGTGAGACACAGTGAGACAGTGAGATACAGTGAGACACAGTGAGATAGAGCGAGACAAAGTGAGATACAGTGAGACACAATGAGAGGCAGTGAGACACAGTGAGATACAGTGAGACACAGCGAGATACAGTGAGACACAGTGAGGTACAGTGAGAGAGAGAGTGAGATACAATGCGAGGGTATGAGAGAGAGTGAGATACAGTGAGACACAGTGAGATACAGTGAGATTCAGTGAGAGACAGTGAGACATAGTGAGACAAAGTGAGTTACAGTGAGAGAGGGTAAGATGCAGAGATACAGTGAGAGAGAGTGAGAGAGAGTGACACACAGTGAGAGAGACTGAGACACAGTGAGATACAGTGAGACACAGCGAGATACAGGGAGACACAGTGAGACACAGTCAGAGACAGTGAGGCACGGTGAGATACAGTGAGACAAAGTGAGATACAGTGAGACACGGTGAGACAGTGAGACCCAGTGAGAGACAGTGAGATACAATGAGAAACAATGAGTCACAGTGAGACACAGCGAGCTACGGTGAGACACAGCGAGGCAGTGAGACCCAGTGAGAGACAGTGAGACACATTGAGACACAGTGAGATACAGTAAGACACAGTGAGATACAGTGAGACATCGTGAGACACAGTGAGACAGTTAGGCACAGTGAGAGGCAGCGAGAAACAGTGAGATACAGTGAGACACAGCGAGATACAGTGAGACACAGTGAGGCAGTGAGACCCAGTGAGAGACAGTGAGATACAGTGAGACACAGTGAGATACAGTGAGACACAGTGCGACAGTGAGACACAATGAGATACAGTGAGACAACATGAGATACAGTGAGACACAGTGAGAGACCGTGAGATACAGTGAGACACAGTGAGATGCAGTGAGGTTCAGTGAGATACAGTGAGACACAGTGAGAGAGAGTAAGATACAGTGAGAGAGAGTGAGATACAGTGAGTTACAGTGAGAGAGGGTAAGATGCAGTGATACAGTGAGAGAGAGTGAGAGAGAGTGACACACAGTGAGAGAGACTGAGATACAGTGAGACACAGTGAGAGAGAGTGAGATACAGTGAGAGAAAGTGAGACACAGTGAGAGAATGAATGAAATACAGTGAGATACAGTAGACACGCTGAGAGAGAGTGAGATACAGTGAGAGAGAGTGAGATATAGTGAGATACAGTGAGACACAGTGTGAGACAGTGAGATAGAGAGTGAGATACAGCGAGATACAGTGAGATACAGTGAGACACAGGAGATGTGAGACACAGTGAGAGAGTGAGACACAGTGAGAGAGAGTGAGACACAGTGAGACAAATTGAGACACAGTGAGAAAGTGAGATAAACTGAGAGAGAGTGAGATACAGTTAGGCACACTGAGAGAGAGAGAGTGAGATACAGTGAGATACAGTGAGATACAGTGAGACACGGTGAGATGTGAGACACAGTGAAAGAGAGCGAGATACAGTGAAATAGAACGAGACAGTGAGAAACAGTGAGGCACAGTTAGATACAGTGAGATACAGTGCGACACACTGAGAGAGAGAGAGAGAGATACAGTGAGATACAGTGAGACACGGGAGATGTGAGACACAGTGAGAGAGTGAGACACAGTGAGAGAGAGTGAGCCACAGTGAGACACAGAGACACAGTGAGGCAGTGAGACACAGTGAGACACAGTGAGACACAATGAGACACGCTGAGACACAGTGAGGCAGTGAGACACAGTGAACCAGTAAGACACAGTGAGATGGTGAGACACAGTGAGACAGTGAGACATGGTGACACAGTGAGACACAGTGAGACAGTGAGAGACAGTGAGACAGTGAGACACAGTGAGACAGTGTGATAGATTGAGACAGTGAGACACAGTGAGGCAGTGAGACACAGTGAGACAGTGAGACTCAGTGAGACATATTGAGACACAGTGAGACACAAAGAGACAGTGAGACAAAGTGAGACACAGTGAAACAGTGAGACAGTGAGACACAATGATACACAGTGAGACAGTGACACAGTGTGACAGTGAGGCAGTGACACAGTGTGACACAGTGAGACACAGTGAACAATGTGAGCCAGTTAGACACAGTGAGATACAGTGCGAGAGTGACAAACACTGAGACACAGTGAGACAGTGAGACAGTGAGACACAGGGAGGCAGTGAGACACAGTGAGCCAGTAAGACACAGTGAGATGGTGAGACACTGAGACACAGTGAGACATTGAGACACAGTGAGACAGTGAGATAGAGTGAGACAGTGAGACACAGTGAGGCAGTGAGACACATTGAGACAGTGAGACAGTGTGACTCAGTGAGACACATTGTGACACAGTGAGACAGTGAGACAGTGTGACACAGTGAGACACAGTGAGATAGTGAGACACAGTGAGACAGTGAGACACAGTGAGACAGTGAGATAGAGTGAGACAGTGAGGCACAGTGAGGCAGTGAGACACAGTGAGACAGTCAGACAGTGTGACTCAGTGAGACAAATTGAGACACAGTGAGACACAGTGAGACATTGAGACACAGGGAGACACAGTGAGACCCGGTGAGATAGTGAGACAAAGTGAGACACAGTGAGACAGTGAGACACGGTGAGTCAGTGAGACAGTGACAGTGTGACACAGTGAGTCACAGTGAGATACAGTGAGAAACAGAGACACATTGAGACAGTGAGACAGTGAGAAAGTGAGACACAGTGAGACAGTGATTCATAGTGAGACAGTGAGACACAGTTTGACACATTGAGACAATGAGACACAGTGAGACACAGTTTGACACATTGAGACAATGAGACACAGCGAGACACAGTGAGGCAGTGAGACACAGTGAGACAGTAAGACAGAGTGAGACAGTGAGACACAGTGAGAGACAGTGACACATTAAGGCACAGTGAGGCACAGTGAGACCTGGTGAGATAGTAAGACAGTGAGACGGAGTGAGACACAGTGAGGCACAATGAGACAGTGAGATACAGTGAGACAGTGAGACACAGTGAGACACAGAGACACAGTGACACAGTGAGACACAGTGAGATACAGTGAGACACAGAGACACATTGAGAGAGTGAGACAGTGAAACAGTGAGGCACAGTGAGACAGTGAGAACAGTGAGACAGTGAGTCACGGTGAGACAGTGATACACTGAGTCACAGTGAGAAAGTGAGACTCAGTGAGACACAGTGAGACAGTGAGACACAGTGAGGCAGTGAGATATAGTGACACAATGAGACAGTGAGACGCAGTGAGACAGTGAGACACAGTGAGACACAGTGAGACACAGTGACGCAGTGAGACACAGTGAGACAGTGAGACACAACGAGACACAGTGAAACATAGTGATACACAGAGAAACAGTGAGAGAGTGAGATAGAATGAGACACACTGAGACAGTGAGATACAGTGAGACACAGAGACACAGTGAGACAGTGAGACACAGTGAGACACAGTGAGACACAATGAGACACGCTGAGACACAGTGAGGCAGTGAGACACAGTGAACCAGTAAGATACAGTGAGATGGTGAGACACAGTGAGACAGTGAGACAGTGTGACACAGTGAGACACAGTGAGACAGTGAGACAGAGTGAGACAGTGAGACACAGTGAGACAGTGTGATAGATTGAGACAGTGAGACACAGTGAGGCAGTGAGACACAGTGAGACAGTGAGACTCAGTGAGACATATTGAGACACAGTGAGACACAAAGAGACAGTGAGACAGTGTGACACAGTGAGACATAGTGACACAGTGAGACAGTGAGACACAGTGAGACAGTGAGACACAGTGAGACAGTGAGACAGCAGTGATACACAGTGAGACAGTGAGACACAGGGAGACACAGTGAGCCAGTAAGACACAGTGAGACGGTGAGACACAGTGAGACACAGTGAGGCAGTGAGACAGTGAAACAGTGAGACAGTGAGACACAATGAGACACAGTGAGACAGTGACACAGTGTGACAGTGAGACAGTGAGACAGTGTGACACAGAGAGACACAGTGAGACAATGTGAGACAGTTAGACACAGTGAGATACAGTGAGAGAGTGAGAAACACTGAGACACAGTGAGACAGTGAGACACAGTGAGGCAGTGAGACACAGTGAGCCAGTAAGACACAGTGAGATGGTGAGACACAGTAAGACACAGTGAGACAGTGAGACAGTGAGACACAATGAGACAGTGAGACACAGTGAGACACAGTGAGGCAGTGAGACACAGTGAGCCAGTAAGACACAGTGAGATGGTGAGGCACAGTAAGGCACAGTAAGACACAGTGAGACACAGTGAGACACAGTGAAGCAGTTAGATCGTGAGACACAATGAGACACAGTGAGACAGTGAGACACGGTGAGACAGTGATACACTAAGTCACAGTGAGAAAGTGAGACTCAGTGAGACACAGTGAGACAGTGAGACACAGTGAGGCAGTGAGATATAGTGACACAATGGAACAGTGAGACGCAGTGAGACAGTGAGACACAGTGAGACACAGTGAGACACAGTGACGCAGTGAGACACAGTGAGACAGTGAGACACAACGAGACACAGTGAAACACAGTGATACACAGAGAAACAGTGAGAGAGTGAGATACAATGAGACACACTGAGACAGTGAGACACAGTGAGACACAGAGACACAGTGAGACAGTGAGACACAGTGAGACACAGTGGGACACAATGAGACACGCTGAGACACAGTGAGGCAGTGAGACACAGTGAACCAGTAAGATACAGTGAGATGGTGAGACACAGTGAGACACAGTGAGACAGTGAGACTGTGAGACACAATGAGACAGTGAGACACAGTGAGACACAGTGAGGCAGTGAGACACAGTGAGCCAGTAAGACACAGTGAGATGGTGAGACACAGTGAGACACAGTGAGACAGTGAGACACAGTGAGACACAGTGAAACAGTTAGACAGTGAGGCACAATGAGACACAGTGAGACAGTGAGACACGGTGAGACAGTGAGACAGTGACACAGTGTGACACAGTGAGACACAGTGAGACAATGTGAGACAGTTAGACACAGTGAGATACAGTGAGAGAGTGAGAAACACTGAGACACAGTGAGACAGTGAGACACAGTGAGGCAGTGAGACACAGTGAGCCAATAAGGCACAGTGAGAACAAGAGACACAGTGAGACACTGTGAGACAGTGAGATAGTGTGACACAGTGAGACACAGTGAGACAGTGAGATAGAGTGAGACAGTGAGACACAGTGAGGCAGTGAGATACATTGAGACAGTGAGACAGTGTGACTCAGTGAGACACATTGAGACACAGTGAGACACAATGACTCATTGAGACACAGTGAGACACAGTGAAACAGTGAGACACAATGAGATACAGTGAGTCAGTGAGGCACAGTAAGGCAGTGAGACACAGTGAGACAGTAAGACACAGTGAGACAGTGAGACACAGTGAGACATTGAGACACAGGGAGACACAGTGAGACCCGGTGAGATAGTAAGACAGTGAGACAGAGTGAGACACAGTGAGACACAGTGAGACAGTGAGACAAAGTGAGACACAGTGAGACAGTGAGACACGGTGAGACAGTGAGGCAGTGACACAGTGTGACACAGTGAGATACAGTGAGATACAGTGAGACACAAAGACACATTGAGACAGTGAGACAGTGAAACAGTGAGACACAGTGAGACAGTGAGTCACAGTGAGACAGTGAAACAGTGAGACACAGTGAGACAGTGAGTCACAGTGAGACAGTGAGACACAGTGAGACAGTGATACACTTAGTCACAGTGAGACAGTGAAACACTGTGAGAAAGTGAGTCAGTGAGACACAGTGAGACAGTGAGACACAGTGAGACAGTGAGACACAGTGAGACAGTGAGAAAAAGTGAGACACAGTTTGACACATTGAGACAATGAGACACAGTGAGACACAGTGAGACAGTGAGATAGAGTGAGACAGTGAGACACAGTGAGACAGTAAGACACAGTGACAGTGAGACACAGAGAGACACAGTGAGACATTGAGACATAGTGACACAGTGAGACAGTGAGACACAATGAGACAGTGAGACAGTGAGACACAATGAGACAGTGAGACACAGTGAGACGCAGTGAAACAGTGAGAAAGTGAAACACAATGAGACACAGTGAGTCAGTTAGACACAGAGAGACACAGTGAGATTAAGTGAGACAACGTGAGATACAGTGAGATACAGTGAGACAGTGAGACACCATGAGACAGTGAGAGACAGTGAGATACAGTGAGACACAGTGAGATATAGTGAGACACAGTGAGACAGTGAGATACAGTGAGAAACAGTGAGATACAGCGAGACAAAGTGAGACACAGCGAGACAGTGAGACCCAGTGAGAGACAGTGAGATGCCGTGAGACACAGTGAGATACAGTGAGACACAGTGAGACACAGTGAGACATCGTGCGATAAAGTGAGACAGTTAGGCACAGTGAGAGGCAGTGAGACACAGTGAGATAAGGTGAGACACAGCGAGATACAGTGAGACACAGTGAGGCAGTGAGACCCAGTGAGAGACAGTGAGATACAGTGAGACACAGTGAGATACAGTGAGACACAGTGAGACAGTGAGACACAATGAGATACAGTGAGACAACGTGAGATACAGTGAGACACAGTGAGAGACAGTGAGACACAGTGAGACACAGTGAGACAGTGAGACACAGTGAGTCACAGTGAGATACAGTGAGACAAAGTGAGAGACGGTAAGACACAGTGAGATACAGGGAGACACAGTGAGATACAGTGAGACACAGTGAGATACAGTGAGACACAGTGAGAGACAGTGAGACATAGTGAGACACAGTGAGACAACGTGAGA
This sequence comes from Pristiophorus japonicus, assembly GCF_044704955.1. Classification (NCBI taxonomy): domain Eukaryota; kingdom Metazoa; phylum Chordata; class Chondrichthyes; family Pristiophoridae; genus Pristiophorus; species Pristiophorus japonicus. The sequence goes on along the minus strand of NW_027252614.1, from coordinate 384,341 downwards.
TACAGTGAGATACAGTGAGCCAGTGAGACACCATGGGACAGTGAGAGACAGTGAGATACAGTGAGACACAGTGAGGCACAGTGAGACAATGTGAGATACAGTCAGATACAGTGAGCCAGTGAGACACCATGAGACAGTGAGAACCAGTGAGATACAGTGAGGCACAGTGAGATATAGTGAGACACAGTGAGACAGTGAGATACAGTGAGACACACTGAGAGAGAGAGATACAGTGAGATACAGTGAGATACAGTGAGACAACGTGAGATACAGTAAGATACAGTGAGACACAGTGAGATACAGTGAGGTGCAGTGACACAAAGTGAGAGACAGTGAGACACAGTGAGTGACAGTGAGACACAGTGAGACAACTTGAGATAAAGTGAGATACAGTGAGCCAGCGACACACCATGAGACAGTGAGAGACAGTGAGGTACCGTGAGACACAGTGAGATATAGTGAGACACAGTGAGACAGTGAGATACAGTGAGACACAGTGAGATACAGCGAGACAAAGTGAGATACAGTGAGACAAAATGAGAGGCAGTGAGACAGAGTGAGAGACAGTGAGACACAGCGAGATACAGTGAGACACAGTGAGACAGTCAGAGACAGTGAGGCACGGTGAGATACAGTGAGACAAAGTGAGATACAGTGAGACACGGTGAGACAGTGAGACCCAGTGAGAGACAGTGAGATACAATGAGAAACATTGAGTCACAGTGAGACACAGCGAGCTACGGTGAGACACAGCGAGACAGTGAGAACCAGTGAGAGACAGTGAGATACATTGAGACACAGTGAGATACAGTAAGACACAGTGAGATACAGTGAGACATTGCGAGACACAGTGAGACAGTTAGGCACAGTGAGAGGCAGCGAGACACAGTGAGATACAGTGAGACACAGTGAGGCAGTGAGACCCAGTGAGAGACAGTGAGATACAGTGAGACACAGTGAGATACAGTGAGATACAGTGAGACACAGTGAGATACAGTGAGGTGCAGTGACACAAAGTGAGGCACAGTGAGATACAGTGAGATGCAGTGACACAAAGTGAGAGACAGTGAGACACAGTGAGTGACAGTGAGACACAGTGAGACAACTTGAGATAATGTGAGATACAGTGAGCCAGCGACACACCATGAGACAGTGAGAGACAGTGAGATACCGTGAGACACAGTGAGATATAGTGAGACACAGTGATACAGTGAGATACAGTGAGACACAGTGAGATTCAGCGAGACAAAGTGAGATACAGTGAGACAAAATGAGAGGCAGTGAGACACAGTGAGATACAGTGAGACACAGCGAGATACAGTGAGACACAGTGAGACAGTCAGAGACAGTGAAGCACGGTGATATACGGTGAGACAAAGTGAGATACAGTGAGACACGGTGAGACAGTGAGACCCAGTGAGAGACAGTGAGATACAATGAGAAACAGTGAGTCACTTGAGACACAGCGAGCTACGGTGAGACACAGCGAGACAGTGAGACCCAGTGAGAGACAGTGAGATACATTGAGACACAGTGAGATACAGTAAGACACAGTGAGATACAGTGAGACATCGTGAGACACAGTGAGACAGTTAGGCACAGTGAGAGGCAGCGAGACACAGTGAGATACAGTGAGACACAGTGAGGCAGTGAGACCCAGTGAGAGACAGTGAGATACAGTGAGACACAGTGAGATACAGTGAGACACAGTGCGACAGTGAGACACAATGAGATACAGTGAGACAACATGAGATACAGTGAGACACAGTGAGAGACCGTGAGATACAGTGAGACACAGTGAGATGCAGTGAGGTTCAGCGAGATACAGTGAGACACAGTGAGAGAGAGTAATACAGTGAGAGAGAGTGAGATACAGTGAGTTACAGTGAGAAAGGGTAAGATGCAGAGATACAGTGAGAGAGAGTGAGAGAGAGTGAGACACAGTGAGAGAGACTGAGATACAGTGAGACACAGTGAGAGAGAGTGAGATACAGTGAGATACAGTGAGGCACAGTGAGACACAGTGAGAGAATGAATGAAATACAGTGAGATACAGTAGACACGCTGAGAGAGAGTGAGATACAGTGAGATATAGTGAGATACAGTGAGACACAGTGTGAGACAAGTGAGAGAGAGAGAGAGACACAGCGAGCTACGGTGAGACACAACGAGACAGTGAGACCCAGTGAAAGACAGTGAGATGCCGTGAGACACAGTGTGGTACAGTGAGAGAGAGAGAGTGAGATACAGTGCGAGGGTATGAGAGAGAGTGAGATACAGTGAGACACAGTGAGATACAGTGAGATTCAGTGAGAGGCAGTGAGGCATAGTGAGACACAGTGAGACAATGTGAGATACAGTGAGATACAGTGAGCCAGTGAGACACCATGGGACAGTGAGAGACAGTGAGATACAGTGAGACACAGTGAGAGAGAGAGATACAGTGAGATACAGTGAGATACAGTGATACAATGTGAGATACAGTGAGATACAGCGAGACAGTGAGACACAGTGAGACACAGTGAGACACAGTGAGGCACAGTGAGACAACGTGATATACAGTCAGATACAGTGAGCCAGTGAGACACCATGAGACAGTGAGAACCAGTGAGATACAGTGAGGCACAGTGAGATATAGTGAGACACAGTGAGACAGTGAGATACAATGAGACACACTGAGAGAGATATATACGGTGAGATACAGTGAGACAACGTGAGATACAGTAAGATACAGTGAGACAGTGAGACACAGTGAGACACAGTGAGATACAGTGAGGTGCAGTGACACAAAGTGAGGCACAGTGAGATACAGTGAGATGCAGTGACACAAAGTGAGAGACAGTGAGACACAGTGAGAGACAGTGAGACACAGTGAGACACAGTGAGACAACTTGAGATACAGTGAGATACAGTGAGCCAGCGAGACACCATGAGACAGTGAGAGACAGTGAGATACCGAGAGACACTGTGAGATATAGTGAGACACAGTGAGACAGTGAGATACAGTGAGACACAGTGAGATACAGCGAGACAAAGTGAGATACAGTGAGACAAAATGAGAGGCAGTGAGACACAGTGAGGTACAGTGAGACACAGCGAGATACAGTGAGACACAGTGAGACAGTCAGAGACAGTGAGGCACGGTGAGATACAGTGAGACAAAGTGAGATACAGTGAGACACGGTGAGACAGTGAGACCCAGTGAGAGACAGTGAGATACAGTAAGACACAGTGAGATACAGTGAGACCCAGTGAGAGACAGTGAGATACAGTGAGACACAGTGAGATACAGTGAGACACAGTGCGACAGTGAGATACAATGAGATACAGTGAGAAAACATGAGATACAGTGAGACACAGTGAGAGACCGTGAGATACAGTGAGACAGAGTGAGATGCAGTGAGGTTCAGCGAGATACAGTGAGACACAGTGAGAGAGAGTAAGATACAGTGAGAGAGAGTGAGATACAGTGAGTTACAGTGAGAGAGGGTAAGATGCACAGATACAGTGAGAGAGAGTGAGAGAGAGTGAGACACAGTGAGAGAGACTGAGATACAGTGAGACACAGTGAGAGAGAGTGAGATACAGTGAGATACAGTGAGAGAAAGTGAGACACAGTGAGAGAATTAATGAAATACAGTGAGATACAGTAGACAAGCTGAAAGAGAGTGAGATACAGTGAGAGAGAGTGAGATATAGTGAGATACAGTGAGACACAGTGTGAGACAGTGAGAGAGAGAGTGAGACACAGCGAGCTACGGTGAGACACAACGAGACAGTGAGACCCAGTGAAAGACAGTGAGATGCCGTAAGACACAGTGAGATACAGTGAGACACAGTGCGACACAGTGAGACATCGTGCGACAAAGTGAGACAGTTAGGCACAGTGAGAGGCAGTGAGACACAGTGAGATAAGGTGAGACACAGCGAGATACAGTGAGACACAGTGAGGCAGTGAGACCCAGTGAGAGACAGTGAGATACAGTGAGACACAGTGAGACAGTGAGACACAATGAGATACAGTGAGACAACATGAGATACAGTGAGACACAGTGAGAGACAGTGAGACACAGTGAGACACAGTGAGACAGTGAGACACAGTGAGTCACAGTGAGATACAGTGAGACAAAGTGAGAGACGGTAAGACACAGTGAGATACAGTGAGATACATTGAGACACAGTAAGCCAGTAAGACACAGTGAGATGGTGAGACACAGTGAGATACAGTGAGACAGTGTGACACAGTGAGACATTGAGACACAGTGAGACAGTGAGATAGAGTGAGACAGTGAGACACAGTGAGGCAGTGAGACACATTGAGACAGTGAGACAGTGTGACTCAGTGAGACACATTGTGACACAGTGAGACAGTGAGACAGTGTGACACGGTGAGACACAGTGAGACAGTGAGACACAGTGACACATTGAGGCACAGTGAGACACAGTGAGACCTGGTGAGATAGTAAGACAGTGAGACGGAGTGAGACACAGTGAGGCACAATGAGACAGTGAGATACAGTGAGACAGTGAGACACAGTGAGACACAGAGACACAGTGACACAGTGAGACACAGTGAGAAACAGTGAGACACAGAGACACATTGAGACAGTGAGACAGTGAAACAGTGAGGCACAGTGAGACAGTGAGTCACAGTGAGACAGTGAGTCACGGTCAGACAGTGATACACTGAGTCACAGTGAGAAAGTGAGACTCAGTGAGACACAGTGAGACACTGAGACACAGTGAGGCAGTGAGATATAGTGACACAATGAGACAGTGAGACGCAGTGAGACAGTGAGACACAGTGATACACAGTGAGGCAGTGAGACACAGTGAGACAGTGAGACACAACGAGACACAGTGAAACACAGTGATACACAGAGAAACAGTGAGAGAGTGAGATACAATGAGACACACTGAGGCAGTGAGACACAGTGAGACACAGAGACACAGTGAGACAGTGAGACACAGTGAGACACAGTGAGACACAGTGAGACACAATGAGACACGCTGAGACACAGTGAGGCAGTGAGACACAGTGAACCAGTAAGATACAGTGAGATGGTGAGACACAGTGAGACAGTGAGACAGTGTGTCACAGTGAGACACAGTGAGACAGTGAGTCAGAGTGAGACAGTGAGACACAGTGAGACAGTGTGATAGATTGAGACAGTGAGACACAGTGAGGCAGTGAGACACAGTGAGACAGTGAGATTCAGTGAGACATATTGAGACACAGTGAGACACAAAGAGACAGTGAGACAAAGTGAGACACAGTGAAACAGTGAGACAGTGAGACACAATGAGACACAGTGTGACAGTGAGACAGTGTGACAGTGAGACAGTGAGACAGTGTGACACAGTGAGACAATGTGAGACAGTTAGACACAGTGATATACAGTGAGAGAGTGAGAAACACTGAGACACAGTGAGACAGTGAGACAGTGAGACACAGTGAGGCAGTGAGACACAGTGAGCCAGTAAGACACAGTGAGATGGTGAGACACAGTGAGATGGTGAGACACAGTGAGACACAGTGAGACAGTGAGACAGTGAGACGCAATGAGACAGTGAGACACGGTGAGACAGTGTGATAGATTGAGACAGTGAGACACAGTGAGGCAGTGAGACACAGTGAGACAGTGAGACTCAGTGAGACATATTGAGACACAGTGAGACACAAAGAGACAGTGAGACAAAGTGAGACACAGTGAAACAGTGAGACAGTGAGACACAATGAGACACAGTGTGACAGTGAGACAGTGTGACAGTGAGACAGTGAGACAGTGTGACACAGTGAGCCAATGTGAGACAGTGAGACACAGTGAGGCAGTGAGACACAGTGAGACAGTGAGACTCAGTGAGACATATTGAGACACAGCGAGACACAAAGAGACAGTGAGACAAAGTGAGACACAGTGAAACAGTGAGACAGTGAGACACAATGAGACACAGTGTGGCAGTGAGACAGTGTGACAGTGAGACAGTGAGACAGTGTGACACAGTGAGACAATGTGAGACAGTGAGACACAGTGAGGCAGTGAGACACAGTGAGCCAGTAAGACACAGTGAGATGGTGAGACACAGTGAGACACAGTGAGACAGTGAGACAGTGAGAAACAATGAGACAGTGAGACACAGTGAGACACAGTGAGACACATGAGGCAGTGAGAGAGTGAGACAGTGAGACACAATGAGACAGTGAGACACAGTGAGCCAGTAAGACACAGTGAGATGGTGAGACACAGTGAGATACAGTGAGACAGTGAGACAGTGAGACACAATGAGACAGTGAGACACAGTGAGACACAATGAGACACAGTGAGGCAGTGAGACACAGTGAGCCAGTAAGACACAGTGAGATGGTGAGACACAGTGAGACAGAGTGAAACAGTTAGACAGTGAGGCACAATGAGACACAGTGAGACAGTGAGACACGGTGAGACAGTGAGACAGTGACACAGTGTGACACAGTGAGACACAGTGAGACAATGTGAGACAGTTAGACACAGTGAGATACAGTGAGAGAGTGAGAAACACTGAGACACAGCGAGACAGTGAGACACAGTGAGGCAGTGAGACACAGTGAGACAATGTGAGACAGTTAGACACAGTGAGATACAGTGAGAGAGTGAGAAACACTGAGACACAGTGAGACAGTGAGACACAGTGAGGCAGTGAGACACAGTGAGCCAATAAGACACAGTGAGAACATGAGACACAGTGAGACACAGTGAGACAGTGAGATAGTGTGACACAGTGAGACACAGTGAGACAGTGAGATAGAGTGAGACAGTGAGACACAGTGAGGCAGTGAGATACAGTGAGACAGTGAGACAGTGTGACTCAGTGAGACATATTGAGACACAGTGAGACACAATGAGTCATTGAGACACAGTGAGACACTGTGAAACAGTGAGACACAATGAGATACAGTGAGTCAGTGAGGCACAGTAAGGCAGTGAGACACAGTGAGACAGTAAGACACAGTGAGACAGTGAGACACAGTGAGACATTGAGACACAGGGAGACACAGTGAGACCCGGTGACATAGTAAGACAGTGAGACAGAGTGAGACACAGTGAGACACAGTGAGACAGTGAGACACAGTGAAACAGTGAGACAGTGAGACACAATGATACACAGTGAGACAGTGACACAGTGTGACAGTGAGACAGTGAGACAGTGTGACACAGTGAGACACAGTGAACAATGTGAGCCAGTTAGACACAGTGAGATATAGTGAGAGAGTGAGAAACACTGAGACACAGTGAGGCAGTGAGACAGTGAGACACAGTGTGGCAGTGAGACACAGTGAGCCAGTAAGACACAGTGAGACACAGTGAGACACAGTGAGACAGTGAGACAGAGTGAGACATTGAGACACAGTGAGACAGTGAGATAGAGTGAGACAGTGAGACACAGTGAGGCAGTGAGACACATTGAGACAGTGAGACAGTGTGACTCAGTGAGACACATTGAGACACAGTGAGACACAGTGAGACACAGTGAGACATTGTGCGACAAAGTGAGACAGTTAGGCACAGTGAGAGGCAGTGAGACACCGTGAGATAAGGTGAGACACAGCGAGATACAGTGAGACACAGTGAGGCAGTTGAGACCCAGTGAGAGACAGTGAGATACAGTGAGACACAGTGAGATACAGTGAGACACAGTGAGACAGTGAGACACAATGAGATACAGTGAGACAACATGAGATACAGTGAGACACAGTGAGAGACAGTGAGACACAGTGAGACACAGTGAGACAGTGAGACACAGTGAGTCACAGTGAGATACAGTGAGACAAAGTGAGAGACGGTAAGACACAGTGAGATACAGTGAGACACAGTGAGATACAGTGAGACACCGTGAGATACAGTGAGACACAGTGAGGTACAGTGAAAGAGAGAGTGAGATACAGTGCGAGGGTATGAGAGAGAGTGAGATACAGTGAGACACAGTGAGATACAGTGAGATTCAGTGAGAGACAGTGAGGCATAGTGAGACACAGTGAGACAACGTGAGATACAGTGAGCCAGTGAGACACCATGGGACAGTGAGAGACAGTGAGATACAGTGAGACACAGTGAGAGAGAGAGAAATACAGTGAGATACAGTGAGATACAGTGAGACAACGTGATATACAGTGAGATACAGTGAGACACAGTGAGGCAGTGAGACAGTGAGACACAATGAGACAGTGAGACACAGTGAGACACAGTGAGACACAGTGAGGGTGTGAGACAGTGAGACAGTGAGACACAATGAGACAGTGAGACACAGTGAGCCAGTAAGACACAGTGAGATGGTGAGACACAGTGAGACACAGTGAGACAGTGAGACAGTGAGACACAATGAGACAGTGAGACACAGTGAGACACAGTGAGGCAGTGAGACACAGTGAGCCAGTAAGACACAGTGAGATGGTGAGACACAGTGAGACAGAGTGAAACAGTTAGACAGTGAGGCGCAATGAGACAGTGAGACACAGTGAGCCAGTAAGACACAGTGAGATGGTGAGACACAGTGAGATACAGTGAGACAGTGAGACAGTGAGACACAATGAGACAGTGAGACACAGTGAGACACAGTGAGACACAGTGAGACACAGTGAGGCAGTGAGACACAGTGAGCCAGTAAGACACAGTGAGATGGTGAGACACAGTGAGACAGAGTGAAACAGTTAGACAGTGAGGCGCAATGAGACACAGTGAGACAGTGAGACACGGTGAGACAGTGAGACAGTGAGACAGTGTGACACAGTGAGACACAGTGAGACAATGTGAGACAGTTAGACACAGTGAGATACAGTGAGAGAGTGAGAAACACTGAGACAAAGTGAGACAGTGAGACACAGTGAGGAAGTGAGACACAGTGAGCCAATAAGACACAGTGAGAACATGAGACACAGTGAGACACAGTGAGACAGTGAGATAGTGTGACACAGTGAGACACAGTGACACAGTGAGATAGAGTGAGACAGTGAGACACAGTGAGGCAGTGAGATACAGTGAGACAGTGAGACAGTGTGACTCAGTGAGACACATTGAGACACAGTGAGACACAATGAGTCATTGAGACACAGTGAGACACTGTGAAACAGTGAGATACAATGAGATACAGTGAGTCAGTGAGGCACAGTAAGGCAGTGAGACACAGTGAGACAGTGAGACACAGTGAGACATTGAGACACAGGGAGACACAGTGAGACCCGGTGACATAGTAAGACAGTGAGACAGAGTGAGACACAGTGAGACACAGTGAGACAGTGAGACACAGTGAAGCAGTGAGACAGTGAGACACAATGATACACAGTGAGACAGTGACACAGTGTGACAATGAGACAGTGAGACAGTGTGACACAGTGAGACACAGTGAACAATGTGAGCCAGTTAGACACAGTGAGATACAGTGAGAGAGTGAGAAACACTGAGACACAGTGAGACAGTGAGACAGTGAGACACAGTGAGGCATTGAGACACAGTGAGCCAGTAAGCCACAGTGAGAAACAGTGAGACAGTGAGACACAGTGAGACATTGAGACACAGTGAGACAGTGAGATAGAGTGAGACAGTGAGACACAGTGAGGCAGTGAGACACATTGAGACAGTGAGACAGTGTGACTCAGTGAGACACATTGTGACACAGTGAGACAGTGAGACAGTGTGGCACAGTGAGACACAGTGAGACAGTGAGACACAGTGAGACAATGCGACACAGTGAGACAGTGAGATAGAGTGAGACAGTGAGATACAGTGAGGCAGTGAGAAATAGTGAGACAGTCAGACAGTGTGACTCAGTGAGACACATTGAGACACAGTGAGACACAGTGAGACACAGTGAGACACCGTGCGACAAAGTGAGACAGTTAGGCACAGTGAGAGGCAGTGAGACACAGTGAGATAAGGTGAGACACAGCGAGATACAGTGAGACACAGTGAGACAGTGAGACCCAGTGAGAGACAGTGAGATACAGTGAGACACAGTGAGATACAGTGAGACACAGTGAGACAGTGAGACACAATGAGATACAGTGAGACAACATGAGATACAGTGAGACACAGTGAGAGACAGTGAGACACAGTGAGACACAGTGAGACAGTGAGACACAGTGAGTCACAGTGAGATGCAGTGAGACAAAGTGAGATACTGTAAGACACAGTGAGATACAGTGAGACACAGTGAGATACAGTGAGACACAGTGAGATACAGTGAGACACAGTGAGGTACAGTGCGAGAGAGAGTGAGATACAGTGCGAGGGTATGAGAGTGAGATACAGTGAGACACGGTGAGATACAGTAAGATTCAGTGAGAGTCAGTGAGACAACGTGAGATACAGTGAGATAAAGTGAGCCAGTGAGGCACCATGGGACAGTGAGAGACAGTGAGATACAGTGAGACACAGTGAGAGAGAGAGAGAGACAGTGAGATACAGTGAGATACAGTGAGACAACGTGAGATACAGTGAGATACAGCGAGACAGTGAGACACAGTGAGACACAGTGAGACACAGTGAGGCACAGTGAGACAATGTGAGATACAGTCAGATACAGTGAGCCAGTGAGGCACCATGAGACAGTGAGAACCAGTGAGATAGAGTGAGGCACAGTGAGATATAGTGAGACACAGTGAGACAGTGAGATACAGTGAGACACAGTGAGATACAGCGAGACAAAGTGAGATACAGTGAGACAAAATGAGAGGCAGTGAGACACAGTGAGATACAGTGAGACACAGCGAGATACAATGAGACACACTGAGAGAGAGAGATACAGTGAGATACAGTGAGATACAGTGAGACAACGTGAGATACAGTAAGATACAGTGAGACAGTGAGACACAGTGAGACACAGTGAGATACAGTGAGGTGCAGTGACAAAAAGTGAGGCACAGTGAGATACAGTGAGATGCAGTGACACACAGTGAGAGACAGTGAGACACAGTGAGAGACAGTGAGACACAGTGAGACACAGTGAGACAACTTGAGATACATTGAGATACAGTGAGCCAGCGAGACACCATGAGACAGTGAGAGACAGTGAGATACCGTGAGACACAGTGAGATATAGTGAGACACAGTGAGACAGTGAGATACAGTGAGACACAGTGAGATACAGCGAGACAAAGTGAGATACAGTGAGACAAAATGAGAGGCAGTGAGACACAGTGAGATACAGTGAGACACAGCGAGATACAGAGACACAGTGAGACAGTCAGAGACAGTGAGGCACGGTGAGATACAGTGAGACAAAGTGAGATACAGTGAGGCACGGTGAGACAGTGAGACCCAGTGAGAGACAGTGAGATACAATGAGAAACAGTGAGTCACAGTGAGACACAGCGAGCTACGGCGAGACACAGCGAGACAGTGAGACCCAGTGAGACACAGTGAGATACATTGAGACACAGTGAGATACAGTAAGACACAGTGAGATACAGTGAGACCCAGTGAGAGACAGTGAGATACAGTGAGACACAGTGAGATACAGTGAGACACAGTGCGACAGTGAGACACAATGAGATACAGTGAGAAAACATGAGATACAGTGAGACACAGTGAGAGACCGTGAGATACAGCGAGATACAGTGAGACACAGTGAGAGAGAGTAAGATACAGTGAGAGAGAGTGCGATACAATGAGTTACAGTGAGAGAGGGTAAGATGCAGAGATACAGTGAGAGAGAGTAAGAGAGAGTGAGACACAGTGAGAGAGACTGAGATACAGTGAGACACAGTGAGAGAGAGTGAGATACAGTGAGATACAGTGAGGCACAGTGAGACACAGTGAGAGAATGAATGAAATACAGTGAGATACAGTAGACACGCTGAAAGAGAGTGAGATACAGTGAGAGAGAGTGAGATATAGTGAGATACAGTGAGACACAGTGTGAGACAGTGAGCGAGAGAGTGAGACACAGCGAGCTACGGAGAGACACAACGAGACAGTGAGACCCAGTGAAAGACAGTGAGATGCCGTAAGACACAGTGAGATACAGTGAGACACAGTGAGACACAGTGAGACATCGTGCGACAAAGTGAGACAGTTAGGCACAGTGAGAGGGAGTGAGACACAGTGAGATAAGGTGAGACACAGCGAGATACAGTGAGACACAGTGAGGCAATGAGACCCAGTGAGAGACAGTGAGATACTGTGAGACACAGTGAGATACAGTGAGACACAGTGAGACAGTGAGACACAATGAGATACAGTGAGACAACATGAGATACAGTGAGACACAGTAAGCCAGTAAGACACAGTGAGATGGTGAGACACAGTGAGACACAGTGAGACAGTGTGACACAGTGAGATACAGTGAGACAGTGAGACACAGTGAGACATTGAGACACAGTGAGACAGTGAGATAGAGTGAGACAGTGAGACACAATGAGGCAGTGAGACACATTGAGACAGTGAGACAGTGTGACTCAGTGAGACACATTGTGACACAGTGAGACAGTGAGACAGTGTGACACAGTGAGACACAGTGAGACAGTGAGACACAGTGAGACAGTGAGACACAGTGAGACAGTGAGATAGAGTGAGACAGTGAGACACAGTGAGGCAGTGAGACACAGTGAGACTGTCAGACAGTGTGACTCAGTGAGACACATTGAGACACAGTGAGACACAGTGAGACATTGAGACACAGGGAGACACAGTGAGACCCGGTGAGAAAGTGAGACAAAGTGAGACACAATGAGACAGTGAGACACAGTGAGTCAGTGAGACAGTGACACAGTGTGACACAGTGAGTCACAGTGAGATACAGTGAGACACAGAGACACATTGAGACAGTGGGACAGTGAGACAGTGAGACACAGTGAGACAGTGATTCACAGTGAGACAGTGAGACACAGTTTGACACATTGAGACAATGAGACAGTGAGACACAGTGAGACAGTGATTCACAGTGTGGCAGTGAGACACAGTGAGACAGAAAGACAGAGTGAGACAGTGAGACACAGTGAGACACAGTGACACATTGAGGCACAGTGAGACACAGTGAGACCTGGTGAGATAGTAAGACAGTGAGACGGAGTGAGACACAGTGAGGCACAATGAGACAGTGAGATACAGTGAGAAAGTGAGACACAGTGAGACACAGAGACACAGTGACACAGTGAGACACAGTGAGACACAGTGACACATTGAGGCACAGTGAGACACAGTGAGACCTGGTGAGATAGTAAGATAGTGAGACGGAGTGAGACACAGTGAGGCACAATGAGACAGTGAGATACAGTGAGACAGTGAGACACAGTGAGACACAGAGACACAGTGACACAGTGAGACACAGTGAGATACAGTGAGACACAGAGACACATTGAGACAGTGAGACAGTGAAACAGTGAGGCACAGTGAGACAGTGAGTCACAGTGAGACAGTGAGTCACGGTGAGACAGTGATACACTGAGTCACAGTGAGAAAGTGAGACTCAGTGAGACACAGTTAGACAGTGAGACACAGTGAGGCAGTGAGATATAGTGACACAATGAGACGATGAGACGCAGTGAGACAGTGAGACACAGTGACGCAGTGAGACACAGTGAGACAGTGAGACACAACGAGACACAGTGAAACACAGTGATACACAGAGAAACAGTGAGAGAGTGAGATACAATGAGACACACTGAGGCAGTGAGAAACAGTGAGACACAGAGACACAGTGAGACAGTGAGACACAGTGAGACACAGTGAGACACAGTGAGACACAATGAGACACGCTGAGACACAGTGAGGCAGTGAGACACAGTGAACCAGTAAGATACAGTGAGATGGTGAGACACAGTGAGGCAGTGAGACAGTGTGTCACAGTGAGACACAGTGAGACAGTGAGACAGAGTGAGACAGTGAGACACAGTGAGACAGTGTGATAGATTGAGACAGTGAGACACAGTGAGGCAGTGAGACACAGTGAGACAGTGAGATTCAGTGAGACATATTGAGACACAGTGAGACACAAAGAGACAGTGAGACAAAGTGAGACACAGTGAAACAGTGAGACAGTGAGACACAATGAGACACAGTGTGACAGTGAGACAGTGTGACAGTGAGACAGTGAGACACAGTGAGGCAGTGAGACACAGTGAGACAGTGAGATTCAGTGAGACATATTGAGACACAGTGAGACACAAAGAGACAGTGAGACAAAGTGAGACACAGTGAAACAGTGAGACAGTGAGACACAATGAGACACAGTGTGACAGTGAGACAGTGTGACAGTGAGACAGTGAGACACAGTGAGGCAGTGAGACACAGTGAGCCAGTAAGACACAGTGAGATGGTGAGACACAGTGAGACACAGTGAGACAGTGAGACAGTGAGACACAGTGAGACACAGTGAGACACAGTGAGGCAGTGAGACACAGTGAGCCAGTAAGACACAGTGAGATGGTGAGACCCAGTGAGACACAGTGAGACAGTGAGACACAGTGAGACACAGTGAAATAGTTAGACGGTGAGACACAGTGAGACTGTGAGACACGGTGAGACAGTGTGATAGATTGAGACAGTGAGACACAGTGAGGCAGTGAGACACAGTGAGACAGTGAGACTCAGTGAGACATATTGAGACACAGTGAGACACAAAGAGACAGTGAGACAAAGTGAGACACAGTGAAACAGTGAGACAGTGAGACACAATGAGACACAGTGTGACAGTGAGACAGTGTGACAGTGAGACAAAGTGAGACACAGTGAGACAATGTGAGACAGTTAGAGACAGTGAGATACAGTGAGAGAGTGAGAAACACTGACACACAGTGAGACAGTGAGACAGTGAGACACAGTGAGGCAGTGAGGCACAGTGAGCCAGTAAGACACAGTGAGATGGTGAGACACAGTGAGACACAGTGAGACAGTGAGACAGTGAGACACAATGAGACAGTGAGACACAGTGAGACACAGTGAGACACAGTGAGACAGTGAGACACAGTGAGCCAGTAAGACACAGTGAGATGGTGAGACACAGTGAGACAGAGTGAAACAGTTAGACAGTGAGGCACAATGAGACACAGTGAGACAGTGAGACACGGTGAGACAGTGAGACGGTGACACAGTGTGACACAGTGAGACACAGTGAGACAATGTGAGACAGTTAGACACAGTGAGATACAGTGAGAGAGTGAGAAACACTGAGACACAGTGAGACAGTGAGACACAGTGAGGCAGTGAGACACAGTGAGCCAATAAGACACAGTGAGAACATGAGACACAGTGAGACACAGTGAGACAGTGAGATAGAGTAAGACAGTGAGACACAGTGAGGCAGTGAGATACAGTGAGACAGTGAGACAGTGTGACTCAGTGAGACCCGGTGAGATAGTGAGACAAAGTGAGACACAGTGAGACAGTGAGACATGGTGAGTCAGTGAGACAGTGACACAGTGTGACACAGTGAGTCACAGTGAGATACAGTGAGACACAGAGACAGTGAGACAGTGAGACACAGTGAGACAGTGATTCACAGTGAGACAGTGAGACACAGTTTGACACATTGAGACAATGAGACACAGTGAGACACAGTTTGACACATTGAGACAATGAGACACAGCAAGACACAGTGAGGCAGTGAGACACAGTGAGACAGTAAGACAGAGTGACACAGTGAGACACAGTGAGACACAGTGAGGCAGTGAGACACAGTGAGCCAGTAAGACACAGTGAGGCACAGTGAAACAGTTAGACAGTGAGACACAGTGAGACAGTGAGACACGGTGAGACAGTGTGATAGATTGAGACAGTGATACACAGTGAGGCAGTGAGACTCAGTGAGACATATTGAGACACAGTGAGACACAAAGAGACAGTGAGGCAAAGTGAGACACAGTGAACCAGTGAGACAGTGAGACACAATGAGACACAGTGTGACAGTGAGACAGTGTGACAGTGAGACAGTGAGACAGTGTGACACAGTGAGAAAATGTGAGACAGTTAGACACAGTGAGATACAGTGAGAGAGTGAGAAACACTGAGACACAGTGAGACAGTGAGACAGTGAGACACAGTGAGGCAGTGAGACACATCGAGCCAGTAAGACACAGTGAGATGGTGAGACACAGTGAGACAGTGAGACAGTGAGACACAATGAGACAGTGAGACACAGTGAGACACAGTGAGACACAGTGAGGCAGTGAGACACAGTGAGCCAGTAAGACACAGTGAGATTGTGAGACACAGTGAGACACAGTGAGACAGTGAGACACAGTGAGACACAGTGAAACAGTTAGACAGTGAAACACAGTGAGACAGTGAGACATGGTGAGACAGTGTGATAGATTGAGACAGTGAGACACAGTGAGGCAGTGAGACACAGTGAGACAGTGAGACTCAGTGAGACATATTGAGACACAGTGAGACAAAAAGAGACAGTGAGACAAAGTGAGACACAGTGAAACAGTGAGACAGTGAGACACAATGAGACACAGTGAGGCAGTGAGACACGGTGAGACAGTGAGACAGTGAGACAGTGTGACACAGTGAGACACAGTGAGACAATGTGAGACAGTTACACACAGTGAGATACAGTGAGAGAGTGAGAAACACTGAGACACAGTGAGACAGTGAGACAGTGAGACACAATGAGGCAGTGAGACACAGTGAGCCAGTAAGACACAGTGAGATGGTGAGACACAGTGAGACACAGTGAGACAGTGAGACAGTGAGACACAGTGAGACACAGTGAGACACAGTGAGGCAGTGAGACACAGTGAGCCAGTAAGACACAGTGAGATGGTGAGACACAGTGAGACACAGTGAGACAGTGAGACACAGTGAGACACAGTGAAACAGTTAGACGGTGAGACACAGTGAGACTGTGAGACACGGTGAGACAGTGTGATAGATTGAGACAGTGAGACACAGTGAGGCAGTGAGACACAGTGAGACACAAAGAGACAGTGAGACAAAGTGAGACACAGTGAAACAGTGAGACAGTGAGACACAATGAGACACAGTGTGACAGTGAGACAGTGTGACAGTGAGACAGTGTGACACAGTGAGACAATGTGAGACAGTTAGACACAGTGAGATACAGTGAGAGAGTGAGAAACACTGAGACACAGTGAGACAGTGAGACAGTGAGACACAGTGAGGCAGTGAGACACAGTGAGCCAGTAAGACACAGTGAGATGGTGAGACACAGTGAGACACAGTGAGACAGTGAGACAGTGAGACACAATGAGACAGTGAGACACAGTGAGACACAGTGAGACACAGTGAGGCAGTGAGACACAGTGAGCCAGTAAGACACAGTGAGATGGTGAGACACAGTGAGACAGAGTGAAACAGTTAGACAATGAGGCACAGTGAGATACAATGAGACAGTGAGACACGGTGAGACAGTGAGACAGTGACACAGTGTGACACAGTGAGACACAGTGAGACAATGTGAGACAGTTAGACACAGTGAGATACAGTGAGAGAGTGAGAAACACTGAGACACAGTGAGACAGTGAGACACAGTGAGGCAGTGAGACACAGTGAGCCAATAAGACACAGTGAGAACATGAGACACAGTGAGACACAGTGAGACAGTGAGATAGTGTGACACAGTGAGACACAGTGAGACAGTGAGATAGAGTGAGACAGTGAGACACAGTGAGGCAGTGAGATACAGTGAGACAGTGAGACAGTGTGACTCAGTGAGACACATTGTGACACAGTGAGACACAATGAGTCATTGAGACACAGTGAGACACTGTGAAACAGTGAGACACAATGAGATACAGTGAGTCAGTGAGGCACAGTAAGGCAGTAAGACACAGTGAGACAGTAAGACACAGTGAGACAGTGAGACACGGTGAGACAGTGTGATAGATTGAGACAGTGAGACACAGTGAGGCAGTGAGACTCAGTGAGACATATTGAGACACAGTGAGACACAAAGAGACAGTGAGACAAAGTGAGACACAGTGAACCAGTGAGACAGTGAGACACAATGAGACACAGTGTGACAGTGAGACAGTGTGACAGTGAGACAGTGAGACAGTGTGACACAGTGAGAAAATGTGAGACAGTTAGACACAGTGAGATACAGTGAGAGAGTGAGAAACACTGAGACACAGTGAGACAGTGAGACAGTGAGACACAGTGAGGCAGTGAGACACATCGAGCCAGTAAGACACAGTGAGATGGTGAGACACAGTGAGACACAGTGAGACAGTGAGACAGTGAGACACAATGAGACAGTGAGACACAGTGAGACACAGTGAGACACAGTGAGGCAGTGAGACACAGTGAGCCAGTAAGACACAGTGAGATTGTGAGACACAGTGAGACACAGTGAGACAGTGAGACACAGTGAGACACAGTGAGACACAGTGAAACAGTTAGACAGTGAGACACAGTGAGACAGTGAGACATGGTGAGACAGTGTGATAGATTGAGACAGTGAGACACAGTGAGGCAGTGAGACACAGTGAGACAGTGAGACTCAGTGAGACATATTGAGACACAGTGAGACAAAAAGAGACAGTGAGACAAAGTGAGACACAGTGAAACAGTGAGACAGTGAGACACAATGAGACACAGTGAGGCAGTGAGACACGGTGCGACAGTGAGACAGTGTGACACAGTGAGACACAGTGAGACAATGTGAGACAGTTACACACAGTGAGATACAGTGAGAGAGTGAGAAACACTGAGACACAGTGAGAAAGTGAGACAGTGAGACACAATGAGGCAGTGAGACACAGTGAGCCAGTAAGACACAGTGAGATGGTGAGACACAGTGAGACACAGTGAGACAGTGAGCCAGTGAGACACAGTGAGACACAGTGAGATACAGTGAGACATTGAGACACAGTGAGCCAGTAAGACACAGTGAGATGGTGAGACACAGTGAGACACAGTGAGACAGTGAGACACAGTGAGACACAGTGAAACAGTTAGACGGTGAGACACAGTGAGACTGTGAGACACGGTGAGACAGTGTGATAGATTGAGACAGTGAGACACAGTGAGGCAGTGAGACACAGTGAGACAGTGAGACTCAGTGAGACATATTGAGACACAGTGAGACACAAAGAGACAGTGAGACAAAGTGAGACACAGTTAAACAGTGAGACAGTGAGACACAATGAGACACAGTGTGACAGTGAGACAGTGTGACAGTGAGACAGTGTGACACAGTGAGACAATGTGAGACAGTTAGACACAGTGAGATACAGTGAGAGAGTGAGAAACACTGAGACACAGTGAGACAGTGAGACAGTGAGACACAGTGAGGCAGTGAGACACAGTGAGCCAGTAAGACACAGTGAGATGGTGAGACACAGTGAGACACAGTGAGACAGTGAGACAGTGAGACACAATGAGACAGTGAGACACAGTGAGACACAGTGAGACACAGTGAGGCAGTGAGACACAGTGAGCCAGTAAGACACAGTGAGATGGTGAGACACAGTGAGACAGAGTGAAACAGTTAGACAGTGAGGCACAATGAGACACAGTGAGACAGTGAGACACGGTGAGACAGTGAGACAGTGACACAGTGTGACACAGTGAGACACAGTGAGACAATGTGAGACAGTTAGACACAGTGAGATACAGTGAGAGAGTGAGAAACACTGAGACACAGTGAGACAGTGAGACACAGTGAGGCAGTGAGACACAGTGAGCCAATAAGACACAGTGAGAACATGAGACACAGTGAGACACAGTGAGACAGTGAGATAGTGTGACACAGTGAGACACAGTGAGACAGTGAGATAGAGTGAGACAGTGAGACACAGTGAGGCAGTGAGATACAGTGAGACAGTGAGACAGTGTGACTCAGTGAGACACATTGAGACACAGTGAGACACAATGAGTCATTGAGACACAGTGAGACACTGTGAAACAGTGAGACACAATGAGATACAGTGAGTCAGTGAGGCACAGTAAGGCAGTAAGACACAGTGAGACAGTAAGACACAGTGAGACAGTGAGACACAGTGAGTCATTCAGACACAGGGAGACACAGTGAGACCTGGTGAGATAGTAAGACAGTGAAACAGAGTGAGACACAGTGAGACACAGTGAGACAGTGAGACACAGTGAAACAGTGAGACAGTGAGACACAATGATACACAGTGAGACAGTGACACAGTGTGACAGTGAGACAGTGATACAGTGTGACACAGTGAGACACAGAGAACAATGTGAGCCAGTTAGACACAGTGAGATACAGTGAGAGAGTGAGAAACACTGAGACACAGTGCGACAGTGAGACACAGTGAGGCAGTGAGACACAGTGAGCCAGTAAGACACAGTGAGACACAGTGAGACAGTGAGTACAGTGAGACATTGAGACACAGTGAGACAGTGAGATAGAGTGAGACAGTGAGACACAGTGAGGCAGTGAGACACATTGAGACAGTGAGACAGTGTGACTCAGTGAGACACATTGTGACACAGTGAGACAGTGTGACACAGTGAGACACAGTGAGACAGTGAGACACAGTGAGACACAGTGAGACAGTGAGATAGAGTGAGACAGTGAGACACAGTGAGGCAGTGAGACACAGTGAGACAGTCAGACAGTGTGACTCAGTGAGACACATTGAGACACAGTGAGACACAGTGAGACATTGAGACACAGGGAGACACAGTGAGACCCGGTGAGATAGTGAGACAAAGTGAGACACAGTGAGACATGGTGAGTCAGTGAGACAGTGACACAGTGTGACACAGTGAGTCACAGTGAGATACAGTGAGACACAGAGACAGTGAGACAGTGAGACACAGTGAGACAGTGATTCACAGTGAGACAGTGAGACACAGTTTGACACATTGAGACAATGAGACACAGTGAGACACAGTTTGACACATTGAGACAATGAGACACAGCGAGACACAGTGAGGCAGTCAGACACAGTGAGACAGTAAGACAGAGTGACACAGTGAGACACAGTGAGACACAGTTAGACAGTGAGACACAGTGAGACAGTGAGACACGGTGAGACAGTGTGATAGATTGAGACAGTGAGACACAGTGAGGCAGTGAGACATAGTGAGACAGTGAGACTCAGTGAGACATATTGAGACACAGTGAGACACAAAGAGACAGTGAGACAAAGTGAGACACAGTGAACCAGTGAGACAGTGAGACACAATGAGACACAGTGTGACAGTGAGACAGTGTGACAGTGAGACAGTGAGACAGTGTGACACAGTGAGACAATGTGATGCAGTTAGACACAGTGAGATACAGTGAGAGAGTGAGAAACACTGAGACACAATGAGACAGTGAGACAGTGAGACACAGTGAGGCAGTGAGACACAGTGAGCCAGTAAGACACAGTGAGATGGTGAGACACAGTGAGACACAGTGAGACAGTGAGACAGTGAGACACAATGAGACAGTGAGACACAGTGAGACACAGTGAGGCAGTGAGACACAGTGAGCCAGTAAGACACAGTGAGATTGTGAGACACAGTGAGACACAGTGAGACAGTGAGACACAGTGAAACAGTTAGACAGTGAGACACAGTGAGACAGTGAGACACGGTGAGACAGTGTGATAGATTGAGACAGTGAGACACAGTGAGGCAGTGAGACACAGTGAGACAGTGAGACTCAGTGAGACATATTGAGACACAGTGAGACAAAAAGAGACAGTGAGACAAAGTGAGACACAGTGAAACAGTGAGACAGTGAGACACAATGAGACACAGTGAGACAGTGAGACAGTGAGACACAGTGAGGCAGTGAGACACAGTGAGACAGTAAGACACAGTGAGATGGTGAGACACAGTGAGACACAGTGAGACAGTGAGCCAGTGAGACACAATGAGACAGTGAGACACAGTGAGACACAGTGAGGCAGTAAGACACAGTGAGCCAGTAAGACACAGTGAGATGGTGAGACACAGTGAGACAGAGTGAAACAGTTAGACAGTGAGGCACGATGAGACACAGTGAGACAGTGAGACACGGTGAGACAGTGAGACAGTGACACAGTGTGACACAGTGAGACACAGTGAGACAATGTGAGACAGTTAGACACAGTGAGATAGAGTGAGAGAGTGAGAAACACTGAGACACAGTGAGGCAGTGAGACACAGTGAGCCAATAAGACACAGTGAGAACATGAACAGTGAGACACAGTGAGACAGTGAGATAGTGTGACACAGTGAGACACAGTGAGACAGTGAAATAGAGTGAGACAGTGAGACACAGTGAGGCAGTGAGATACAGTGAGACAGTGAGACAGTATGACTCAGTGAGACACATTGAGACACAGTGAGACACAATGAGTCATTGAGACACAGTGAGACACTGTGAAACAGTGAGACACAATGAGATACAGTGAGTCAGTGAGGAACAGTAAGGCAGTGAGACACAGTGAGACAGTAAGACATAGTGAGACAGTGAGACACAGTGAGACATTGATACACAGGGAGACACAGTGAGACCAGGTGAGATAGTAAGACAGTGAGACAGAGTGAGACACAGTGAGACACAGTGAGACAGTGAGACAAAGTGAGACACAGTGAAACAGTGAGACAGTGAGACACAATGATACACAGTGAGATAGTGACACAGTGTGACAGTGAGACAGTGAGACAGTGTGACACAGTGAGACACAGTGAACAATGTGAGCCAGTTAGACACAGTGAGATACAGTGAGAGAGTGAGAAACACTGAGACACAGTGAGACAGTGAGACAGTGAGACACAGTGAGGCAGTGAGACACAGGGAGCCAGTAAGACACAGTGAGACACAGTGAGACAATGAGACACAGTGAGACATTGAGACACAGTGAGACAGAGTGAAACAGTTAGACAGTGAGGCACAATGAGACACAGTGAGACAGTGAGACACGGTGAGACAGTGAGACAGTGACACAGTGTGACACAGTGAGACACAGTGAGACAATGTGAGACAGTTAGACACAGTGAGATACAGTGAGAGAGTGAGAAACACTGAGACACAGTGAGGCAGTGAGACACAGTGAGCCAATAAGACACAGTGAGAACATGAACAGTGAGACACAGTGAGACAGTGAGATAGTGTGGCACAGTGAGACACAGTGAGACAGTGAAATAGAGTGAGACAGTGAGACACAGTGAGGCAGTGAGATACAGTGAGACAGTGAGACAGTATGACTCAGTGAGACACATTGAGACACAGTGAGACACAATGAGTCTTTGAGACACAGTGAGACACTGTGAAACAGTGAGACACAATGAGATACAGTGAGTCAGTGAGGCACAGTAAGGCAGTGAGACACAGTGAGACAGTAAGACATAGTGAGACAGTGAGACACAGTGAGACATTGAGACACAGGGAGACGCAGTGAGACCCGGTGAGATAGTAAGACAGTGAGACAGAGTGAGACACAGTGAGACAGTGAGACAAAGTGAGACACAGTGAGACAGTGACACAGTGTGACAGTGAGACAGTGACACAGTGTGACACAGTGAGATACAGTGAGATACAGTGAGACACAGAGACACATTGAGACAGTGAGACACAGTGACACATTGAGACAGTGAGACACAATGATACACAGTGAGACAGTGACACAGTGTGACAGTGAGACAGTGAGGCAGTGTGACACAGTGAGACACAGTGAACAATGTGAGCCAGTTAGACACAGTGAGATACAGTGAGAGAGTGAGAAACACTGAGACACAGTGAGACAGTGAGACAGTGAGACACAGTGAAACAGTGAGACAGTGAGACACAATGATACACAGTGAGACAGTGACACAGTGTGACAGTGAGACAGTGAGACAGTGTGACATAGTGAGACACAGTGAACAATGTGAGCTAGTTAGACACAGTGAGATACAGTGAGAAAGTGAGAAACACTGAGGCACAGTGAGACAGTGAGACACAGTGAGGCAGTGAGACACAGTGAGCATGTAAGACAGAGTGAGACACAGTGAGACAGTGAGACACAGTGAGACATTGAGACACAGTGAGACAGTGAGATAGAGTGAGACAGTGAGACACAGTGAGGCAGTGAGACACAGTGAGACAGTCAGACAGTGTGACTCAGTGAGACACATTGAGACACAGTGAGACACAGTGAGACATTGAGACACAGGGAGACACAGTGAGACCCGGTGAGATAGTGAGACAAAGTGAGACACAGTGAGACAGTGAGACACGGTGAGTCAGTGAGACAGTGACACAGTGTGACACAGTGAGTCACAGTGAGATACAGTGAGTCACAGAGACAGTGAGACAGTGAGACACAGTGAGACAGTGATTCACAGTGAGACAGTGAGACACAGTTTGACACATTGAGACAATGAGACACAGCGAGACACAGTGAGGCAGTGAGACACAGTGAGACAGTAAGACAGAGTGAGACAGTGAGACACAGTGAGACACAGTGACACATTGAGGCACAGTGAGACACAGTGAGACCTGGTGAGATAGTAAGACAGTGAGACGGAGTGAGACACAGTGAGGCACAGTGAGACAGTGAGACAGTGAGACACAATGAGATACAGTGAGTCAGTGAGGCACAGTAAGGCAGTGAGACACAGTGAGACAGTAAGACACAGTGAGACAGTGAGACACAGTGAGACATTGAGACACAGGGAGACACAGTGAGACCCGGTGAGATAGTAAGACAGTGAGACAGAGTGAGACACAGTGAGACACAGTGAGACAGTGAGACAAAGTGAGACAGTGAGACACGGTGAGACAGTGAGACACAGTGACACAGTGAGACACAGTGAGATACAGTGAGACACAGAGACACATTGAGACACAGTGACACAGTGAGACACAGTGAGATACAGTGAGGCACAGAGACACATTGAGACAGTGAGACAGTGAAACAGTGAGGCACAGTGAGACAGTGAGTCACAGTGAGACAGTGAGTCACGGTGAGACAGTGATACACTGAGTCACAGTGAGAAAGTGAGACTCAGTGAGACACAGTGAGACAGTGAGACAGTGAGGCAGTGAGATATAGTGACACAATGAGACAGTGAGACGCAGTGAGACAGTGAGACACAGTGAGACACAGTGAGACACAGTGACGCAGTGAGACACAGTGAGAGAGTGAGACACAACGAGACACAGTGAAACACAGTGATACACAGAGAAACAGTGAGAGAGTGAGATACAATGAGACACACTGAGACAGTGAGACACAGTGAAATACAGAGACACAGTGAGACAGTGAGACACAGTGAGACACAGTGAGACACAATGAGACACGCTGAGACACAGTGAGGCAGTGAGACACAGTGAACCAGTAAGATACAGTGAGATGGTGAGACACAGTGAGACAGTGAGACAGTGTGACACAGTGAGGCAGTGAGACACAACGAGACACAGTGAAACACAGTGATACACAGAGAAACAGTGAGAGAGTGAGATACAATGAGACACACTGAGACAGTGAGACACAGTGAGACACAGAGACACAGTGAGACAGTGAGACACAGTGAGACACAGTGAGACACAATGAGACACGCTGAGACACAGTGAGGCAGTGAGACACAGTGAACCAGTAAGATACAGTGAGATGGTGAGACACAGTGAGACAGTGAGACAGTGTGACACAGTGAGACACAGTGAGACAGTGAGACAGAGTGAGACAGTGAGACACAGTGAGACAGTGTGATAGATTGAGACAGTGAGATACAGTGAGGCAGTGAGACACAGTGATACACAAAGAGACAGTGAGACAAAGTGAGACACAGTGAAACAGTGAGACAGTGAGACACAATGAGACACAGTGAGACAGTGACACAGTGTGACAGTGAGACAGTGAGACAGTGTGACACAGTGAGACACAGTGAGACAAGATGAGACAGTTAGACACAGTGAGATACAGTGAGAGAGTGAGAAACACTGAGACACAGTGAGACAGTGAGACACAGTGAGGCAGTGAGACACAGTGAGCCAGTAAGACGCAGTGAGATGGTGAGACACAGTGAGACATAGTGAGACAGTGAGGCACAGTGAGACACAGTGAAACAGTTAGACAGTGAGACACAGTGAGACAGTGAGACTCAGTGAGACATATTGAGACACAGTGAGACACAAAGAGACAGTGAGACAAAGTGAGACACAGTGAAACAGTGAGACAGTGAGACACAATGAGACACAGTGAGACAGTGACACAGTGTGACAGTGAGACAGTGAGACAGTGTGACACATTGAGACAATGTGAGACAGTTAGACACAGTGAGATACAGTGAGAGAGTGAGAAACACTGAGACACAGTGAGACAGTGAGACACAGTGAGGCAGTGAGACACAGTGAGCCAGTAAGACACAGTGAGATGGTGAGACACAGTGAGACAGAGTGAGACAGTGAGACAGTGAGACACAATGAGGCAGTGAGGCAGTGAGACACAGTGAGCCAGTAAGACGCAGTGAGATGGTGAGACACAGTGAGACGCAGTGAGACAGTGAGGCACAGTGAGACACAGTGAAACAGTTAGACAGTGAGACACAGTGAGACAGTGAGACACGGTGAGACAGTGTGATAGATTGAGACAGTGAGACACAGTGAGGCAGTGAGACACAGTGAGACAGTGAGACTCAGTGAGACATATTGAGACACAGTGAGACACAAAGAGACAGTGAGACAAAGTGAGACACAGTGAAACAGTGAGACAGTGAGACACAATGAGACACAGTGAGACAGTGACACAGTGTGACAGTGAGACAGTGAGACAGTGTGACACAGTGAGACAATGTGAGACAGTTAGACACAGTGAGATACAGTGAGAGAGTGAGAAACACTGAGACACAGTGAGACAGTGAGACAGTGAGACACAGTTAGGCAGTGAGACACAGTGAGCCAGTAAGACACAGTGAGATGGTGAGACACAGTGAGACACAGTGAGACAGTGAGCCAGTGAGACACAATGAGACAGTGAGACACAGTGAGACACAAGAAGGCAGTGAGACACAGTGAGCCAGTAAGACACAGTGAGATGGTGAGACACAGTGAGACACAGTGAAACAGTTAGACAGTGAGACACAATGAGACACAGTGAGACAGTGAGACACGGTGAGACACTGAGACAGTGACACAGTGTGACACAGTGAGACACAGTGAGACAATGTGAGACAGTGAGACACAGTGAGATGCAGTGAGAGAGTGAGAAACACTGAGACACAGTGAGACAGTGAGACAGTGAGACACAGTGAGGCAGTGAGACACATCGAGCCAGTAAGACACAGTGAGATGGTGAGACACAGTGAGACACAGTGAAACAGTTAGACAGTGAGACACAATGAGACACAGTGAGACAGTGAGACACGGTGAGACAGTGAGACAGTGACACAGTGTGACACAGTGAGACACAGTGAGACAATGTGAGACAGTGAGACACAGTGAGATGCAGTGAGAGAGTGAGAAACACTGAGACACAGTGAGACAGTGAGGCAGTGAGACACAGTGAGCCAATAAGACACAGTGAGAACATGAGACCCAGTGAGACAGTGAGATAGAGTGAGACAGTGAGACACAGTGAGGCAGTGAGATACAATGAGACAGTGAGACAGTGTGATTCAGTGAGACACATTGAGACACAGTGAGAAACAATGAGTCATTGAGACACAGTGAGACACAGTGAAACAGTGAGACAGTGAGACACAATGCGATACAGTGAGTCAGTGAGGCACAGTAAGGCAGTGAGACACAGTGAGACAGTAAGACACAGTGAGACAGTGAGACACAGTGAGACATTGAGACACAGGGAGACAAAGTGAGACCCGGTGAGATAGTAAGACAGTGAGACAGAGTGAGACACAGTGAGACACAGTGAGACAGTGAGACAAAGTGAGACAGTGAGACACGGTGAGACAGTGAGACAGTGACACAGTGTGACACAGTGAGATACAGTGAGATACAGTGAGACACAGAGACACATTGAGACAGTGAGACAGTGAAACAGTGAGACACAGTGAGACAGTGAGTCACAGTGAGACAGTGAAACAGTGAGACACAGTGAGACAGTGAGTCACAGTGAGACAGTGAGACACAGTGACACAGTGATACACTTAGTCACAGTGAGACAGTGAGACACTGTGAGAAAGTTAGTCAGTGAGACAAAGTTAGTCAGTGAGACAAAGTGAGACAGTGAGACACAGTTAGACAGTGAGACACAGTGAGACAGTGAGAAAACGTGAGATACAGTTTGACACATTGAGACAATGAGACACAGTGAGACACAGTGAGACAGTAAGACACAGTGACAGTGAGACACAGAGAGACACAGTGAGACATCGAGACATAGTGACACAGTGAGACAGTGAGACACAGTGAGACAGTGAGACAGCAGTGATACACAGTGAGACAGTGAGACACAGTGAGACACAGTGAGACAGTGAGACACAGTGAGGCACAGTGACACACAGTGAGACAGTTAGACAATGAGACAGTGTGATACAATGAGACACAGTGAGACACAGTGAGACAGTGAGACACAGTGAGGCAGTGAGACACAGTGACACAGTGAGACACAGTGACGCAGTGAGACACAGTGAGAGAGTGAGACACAACGAGACACAGTGAAACACAGTGATACACAGAGAAACAGTGAGAGAGTGAGATACAATGAGACACACTGAGACAGTGAGACACAGTGAGACACAGAGACACAGTGAGACAGTGAGACACAGTGAGACACAGTGAGACACAATGAGACACGCTGAGACACAGTGAGGCAGTGAGACACAGTGAACCAGTAAGATACAGTGAGATGGTGAGACACAGTGAGACAGTGAGACAGTGTGACACAGTGAGGCAGTGAGACACAACGAGACACAGTGAAACACAGTGATACACAGAGAAACAGTGAGAGAGTGAGATACAATGAGACACACTGAGACAGTGAGACACAGTGAGACACAGAGACACAGTGAGACAGTGAGACACAGTGAGACACAGTGAGACACAATGAGACACGCTGAGACACAGTGAGGCAGTGAGACACAGTGAACCAGTAAGATACAGTGAGATGGTGAGACACAGTGAGACAGTGAGACAGTGTGACACAGTGAGACACAGTGAGACAGTGAGACAGAGTGAGACAGTGAGACACAGTGAGACAGTGTGATAGATTGAGACAGTGAGATACAGTGAGGCAGTGAGACACAGTGATGCACAAAGAGACAGTGAGACAAAGTGAGACACAGTGAAACAGTGAGACAGTGAGACACAATGAGACACAGTGAGACAGTGACACAGTGTGACAGTGAGACAGTGAGACAGTGTGACACAGTGAGACACAGTGAGACAAGATGAGACAGTTAGACACAGTGAGATACAGTGAGAGAGTGAGAAACACTGAGACACAGTGAGACAGTGAGACACAGTGAGGCAGTGAGACACAGTGAGCCAGTAAGACGCAGTGAGATGGTGAGACACAGTGAGACATAGTGAGACAGTGAGGCACAGTGAGACACAGTGAAACAGTTAGACAGTGAGACACAGTGAGACAGTGAGACTCAGTGAGACATATTGAGACACAGTGAGACACAAAGAGACAGTGAGACAAAGTGAGACACAGTGAAACAGTGAGACAGTGAGACACAATGAGACACAGTGAGACAGTGACACAGTGTGACAGTGAGACAGTGAGACAGTGTGACACATTGAGACAATGTGAGACAGTTAGACACAGTGAGATACAGTGAGAGAGTGAGAAACACTGAGACACAGTGAGACAGTGAGACACAGTGAGGCAGTGAGACACAGTGAGCCAGTAAGACACAGTGAGATGGTGAGAAACAGTGAGACAGAGTGAGACAGTGAGACAGTGAGACACAATGAGGCAGTGAGGCAGTGAGACACAGTGAGCCAGTAAGACGCAGTGAGATGGTGAGACACAGTGAGACGCAGTGAGACAGTGAGGCACAGTGAGACACAGTGAAACAGTTAGACAGTGAGACACAGTGAGACAGTGAGACACGGTGAGACAGTGTGATAGATTGAGACAGTGAGACACAGTGAGGCAGTGAGACACAGTGAGACAGTGAGACTCAGTGAGACATATTGAGACACAGTGAGACACAAAGAGACAGTGAGACAAAGTGAGACACAGTGAAACAGTGAGACAGTGAGACACAATGAGACACAGTGAGACAGTGACACAGTGTGACAGTGAGACAGTGAGACAGTGTGACACAGTGAGACAATGTGAGACAGTTAGACACAGTGAGATACAGTGAGAGAGTGAGAAACACTGAGACACAGTGAGACAGTGAGACAGTGAGACACAGTTAGGCAGTGAGACACAGTGAGCCAGTAAGACACAGTGAGATGGTGAGACACAGTGAGACACAGTGAAACAGTTAGACAGTGAGACACAATGAGACACAGTGAGACAGTGAGACACGGTGAGACAGTGAGACAGTGACACAGTGTGACACAGTGAGACACAGTGAGACAATGTGAGACAGTGAGACACAGTGAGATGCAGTGAGAGAGTGAGAAACACTGAGACACAGTGAGACAGTGAGGCAGTGAGACACAGTGAGCCAATAAGACACAGTGAGAACATGAGACCCAGTGAGACAGTGAGATAGAGTGAGACAGTGAGACACAGTGAGGCAGTGAGATACAATGAGACAGTGAGACAGTGTGATTCAGTGAGACACATTGAGACACAGTGAGAAACAATGAGTCATTGAGACACAGTGAGACACAGTGAAACAGTGAGACAGTGAGACACAATGCGATACAGTGAGTCAGTGAGGCACAGTAAGGCAGTGAGACACAGTGAGACAGTAAGACACAGTGAGACAGTGAGCCACAGTGAGACATTGAGACACAGGGAGACAAAGTGAGACCCGGTGAGATAGTAAGACAGTGAGACAGAGTGAGACACAGTGAGACACAGTGAGACAGTGAGACAAAGTGAGACAGTGAGACACGGTGAGACAGTGAGACAGTGACACAGTGTGACACAGTGAGATACAGTGAGATACAGTGAGACACAGAGACACATTGAGACAGTGAGACAGTGAAACAGTGAGACACAGTGAGACAGTGAGTCACAGTGAGACAGTGAAACAGTGAGACACAGTGAGACAGTGAGTCACAGTGAGACAGTGAGACACAGTGACACAGTGATACACTTAGTCACAGTGAGACAGTGAGACACTGTGAGAAAGTTAGTCAGTGAGACAAAGTTAGTCAGTGAGACAAAGTGAGACAGTGAGACACAGTTAGACAGTGAGACACAGTGAGACAGTGAGAAAACGTGAGATACAGTTTGACACATTGAGACAATGAGACACAGTGAGACACAGTGAGACAGTAAGACACAGTGACAGTGAGACACAGAGAGACACAGTGAGACATCGAGACATAGTGACACAGTGAGACAGTGAGACACAGTGAGACAGTGAGACAGCAGTGATACACAGTGAGACAGTGAGACACAGTGAGACACAGTGAGACAGTGAGACACAGTGAGGCACAGTGACACACAGTGAGACAGTTAGACAATGAGACAGTGTGATACAATGAGACACAGTGAGACACAGTGAGACAGTGAGACACAGTGAGGCAGTGAGACACAGTGACACAGTGAGGCAGTGAGACACAGTAAGTCAGTAAGACAGTGACACAGTGTGAAACAGTGAGACACAGTGAGATAGAGTGAGACACAGAGACACGTTGTGACAGTGAGACAGTGAAACAGTGAGACACAGTGAGACAGTGAGTCACAGTGAGACAGTGAGAAACAGTTTGACACATTGAGACAATGTGACACAGTGAGACACAGTGAGAGAGTGAGATAGAATGAGACAGTGAGACACAGTGAGACAGTAAGACACAGTGACAGTGAGACACAGTGAAACAAAATGAGACACAGTGAGACAGTGAGACAGTGAGACACAGTTAGACAGTGAGAAACAGTGAGACTCAGTGAGACACAGTGAGACACAATGAGACAGTGAGACACAGTGAGACAGTGAGACACAGTGAAACAGAGAAAGTTAGACAATGAGACAGTGAATCACAGTCAGACACAGTGAGACAATGAGACACCGTGAGACACAGTGAGACAGTGTGACACAATGAGACACAGTCAGACAGTGACACACAGTGAGACACAGTGAGGCAGTGAGACACAGTGACACAGTGAGACAGTGAGACACAGTGAGACATTGAGACAACAGTGATACACAGTAAGACAGTGAGACACAGGGAGACACAGTGAGCCAGTAAGACATAGTGAGATGGTGAGACACAGTGAGACACAGTGAGACAGTGAGACAGTGAGACACAATGAGACAGTGAGACACAGTGAGACACAGTGAGCCAGTGAGACACAGTGAGCCAGTAAGACACAGTGAGATGGTGAGACACAGTGAGACACAGTGAGACAGTGAGACATAATGAGACAATGAGACACAGTGAGACACAGTGAAACAGTTAGACAGTGAGACACAATGAGACACAGTGAGACAGTGAGACACGGTGAGACAGTGAGACAGTGACACAGTGTGACACAGTGAGACACAGTGAGACAATGTGAGACAGTTAGACACAGTGAGATACAGTGAGAGAGTGAGAAACACTGAGACACAGTGAGTCAGTGAGACAGTGAGACACCGTGAGGCAGTGAGACACAGTGAGCCAATAAGACACAGTGAGAACATGAGACACAGTGAGACACAGTGAGACAGTGAGATAGAGTGAGACAGTGAGACACAGTGACGCAGTGAGATACAGTGAGACAGTGAGACTCAGTGAGACATATTGAGACACAGTGAGACACAAAGAGACAGTGAGACAAAGTGAGACACAGTGAAACAGTGAGACAGTGAGACACACTGAGACACAGTGAGACAGTGAGACAGTGAGACACAGTGAGGCAGTGAGACACAGTGAGCCAGTAAGACACAGTGAGATGGTGAGACACAGTGAGACAGTGAGACAGTGAGACACAATGAGTCAGTGAGACACAGTGAGACACAGTGAGGCAGTGAGACACAGTGAGCCAGTAAGACACAGTGAGATGGTGAGACACAGTGAGACACAGTGAGACAGTGAGATTCAGTGAGACAGTGAGATACAGTGAGACAGAGACACAGTGAGACAGTGAGACACGGTGAGTCAGTGATACAGTGACAGTGTGACACAGTGAGATACAGTGAGACACAGAGACACATTGAGAGAGTGAGACAGTGAAACAGTGAGACACAGTGAGACAGTGAGTCACAGTGAGACAGTGAGACACAGTGAGACAGTGATACACTGAGTCACAGTGAGACAGTGAATCAGTGAGACACAGTGAGACACAGTGAGACACAGTGAGATTAAGTGAGACAGTGAAACACAGTGAGACAATGAGACACAGTGAGACAGTGAGACTTACTGAGACACATTGAGACACAGTGAGAGACAATGAGACAGTAAGGCACAATGAGACACAGTGAGCCAGTGAGACACAGTGAGCCAGTAAGACACAATGAGATGGTGAGACACAGTGAGACACAGTGAGACAGTGAGACATAATGAGACAATGAGACACAGTGAGACACAGTGAAACAGTTAGACAGTGAGACACAATGAGACACAGTGAGACAGTGAGACACGGTGAGACAGTGAGACAGTGACACAGTGTGACACAGTGAGACACAGTGAGACAATGTGAGACAGTTAGACACAGTGAGATACAGTGAGAGAGTGAGAAACGCTGAGACACAGTGAGTCAGTGAGACAGTGAGACACCGTGAGGCAGTGAGACACAGTGAGCCAATAAGACACAGTGAGATAGTGTGACACAGTGAGACACAGTGAGACAGTGAGATAGAGTGAGACAGTGAGACACAGTGACGCAGTGAGATACAGTGAGACAGTGAGACTCAGTGAGACATATTGAGACACAGTGAGACACAAAGAGACAGTGAGACAAAGTGAGACACAGTGAAACAGTGAGACAGTGAGACACACTGAGACACAGTGAGACAGTGAGACAGTGAGAGACAGTGAGGCAGTGAGACACAGTGAGCCAGTAAGACACAGTGAGATGGTGAGACACAGTGAGACAGTGAGACAGTGAGACACAATGAGTCAGTGAGACACAGTGAGACACAGTGAGGCAGTGAGACACAGTGAGCCAGTAAGACACAGTGAGATGGTGAGACACAGTGAGACACTGTGAGACAGTGAGATTCAGTGAGACAGTGAGATACAGTGAGACAGAGACACAGTGAGACAGTGAGACACGGTGAGTCAGTGATACATTGACAGTGTGACACAGTGAGATACAGTGAGACACAGAGACACATTGAGAGAGTGAGACAGTGAAACAGTGAGACACAGTGAGACAGTGAGTCACAGTGAGACAGTGAGACACAGTGAGACAGTGATACACTGAGTCACAGTGAGACAGTGAATCAGTGAGACACAGTGAGACACAGTGAGACACAGTGAGATTAAGTGAGACAGTGAAACACAGTGAGACAATGAGACACAGTGAGACAGTGAGACTTACTGAGACACATTGAGACACAGTGAGAGACAATGAGACAGTAAGGCACAATGAGACAGTGCTACAATTAGACAGTGAGACACAATGAGACACAGTGAGTCAGTGAGACACAGTGACACAGTGAGACAATGAGACACAGTGAGACACAGTGAGACCCGGTGAGATAGTAAGACAGTGAGACAGAGTGAGACAGAGTGAGGCAGTGAGATACAGTGAGACAGTGAGACACAGTGAGACACAGAGACACAGTGAGACAGTGAGACACGGTGAGACAGTGAGTCACAGTGCGATGCAGTGAGTCAGTGAGAAACACTGAGACACAGCGAGACAGTGAAACAGTGAGACACAATGAGAGACAGAGACACAGTGAGACAGTGAGACATGGCGAGACAGTGAGACAGTGACACAGTGTGACACAGTGAGACACAGTGAGAAACAGTGAGACAATGCGAGACAGTGAGACACATGAGAGTCAGTGAGACATGAGAAACACTGAGACACAGTGAGACAGTGAGGCACAATGAGACACAGAGCCACAGTGAGGCAGTGAGACACAGTGAGACACAGTGAGACAGTGAGATTCAGTGAGACAGTGAGATACAGTGAGACAGAGACACAGTGAGACAGTGAGACACGGTGAGTCAGTGATACAGTGACAGTGTGACACAGTGAGATACAGTGAGACACAGAGACACATTGAGAGAGTGAGACAGTGAAACAGTGAGACACAGTGAGACAGTGAGTCACAGTGAGACAGTGAGACACAGTGAGACAGTGATACACTGAGTCACAGTGAGACAGTGAATCAGTGAGACACAGTGAGACACAGTGAGACACAGTGAGATTAAGTGAGACAGTGAAACACAGTGAGACAATGAGACACAGTGAGACAGTGAGACCTACTGAGACACATTGAGACACAGTGAGAGACAATGAGACAGTAAGGCACAATGAGACAGTGCTACAATTAGACAGTGAGACACAATGAGACACAGTGAGTCAGTGAGACACAGTGACACAGTGAGACAATGAGACACAGTGAGACACATTGAGACCCGGTGAGATAGTAAGACAGTGAGACAGAGTGAGACAGAGTGAGGCAGTGAGATACAGTGAGACAGTGAGACACAGTGAGACACAGAGACACAGTGAGACAGTGAGACACGGTGAGACAGTGATTCACAGTGCGATGCAGTGAGTCAGTGAGAAACACTGAGACACAGCGAGACAGTGAAGCAGTGAGACACAATGAGAGACAGAGACACAGTGAGACAGTGAGACATGGCGAGGCAGTGAGACAGTGACACAGTGTGACACAGTGAGACACAGTGAGAAACAGTGAGACAATGCGAGACAGTGAGACACATGAGAGTCAGTGAGACATGAGAAACACTGAGACACAGTGAGACAGTGAGGCACAATGAGACACAGAGACACAGTGAGGCAGTGAGACACAGTGAGGCAGTAAGACACAGTGAAACGGTGAGACACAGTGAGACACAGTGAGATAGAGTGAGACACAGAGACACATTGAGACAGTGACACAGTGAACCAGTGAGACACAGTGAGACAGTGAGTCACAGTGAGACAGTGAGACACAGTTTGACACATTGAGACAATGAGACACAGTGAGACACAGTGAGAGAGTGATATAGAGTGAGACAGTGAGACACAGTGAGACAGTAAGACACAGTGACAGTGAGACACAGTGAGACAAAATGAGACACAGTGAGACAGTGAGACAGTGAGACACAGTTAGACAGTGAGACACAGTGAGACTCAGTGAGACACATTGAGGCAGTGAAACACATTGAGACAGTGAGACAGTGTGACTCAGTGAGACACATTGAGACACAGTGAGACAGTGAGACAGTATGACACAATGAGACACAGTGAGACAATGTGATGCAGTTAGACACAGTGAGATACAGTGAGAGAGTGAGAAACACTGAGACACAGTGAGACAGTGAGACAGTGAGACACAGTGAGGCAGTGAGATAGAGTGAGACAGTGAGACACAGTGACGCAGTGAGATACAGTGAGACAGTGAGACTCAGTGAGACATATTGAGACACAGTGAGACACAAAGAGACAGTGAGACAAAGTGAGACACAGTGAAACAGTGAGACAGTGAGACACACTGAGACACAGTGAGACAGTGAGACAGTGAGACACAGTGAGGCAGTGAGACACAGTGAGCCAGTAAGACACAGTGAGATGGTGAGACACAGTGAGACAGTGAGACAGTGAGACACAATGAGTCAGTGAGACACAGTGAGACACAGTGAGGCAGTGAGACACAGTGAGCCAGTAAGACACAGTGAGATGGTGAGACACAGTGAGACACAGTGAGACAGTGAGATTCAGTGAGACAGTGAGATACAGTGAGACAGAGACACAGTGAGACAGTGAGACACGGTGAGTCAGTGATACAGTGACAGTGTGACACAGTGAGATACAGTGAGTCACAGAGACACATTGAGAGAGTGAGACAGTGAAACAGTGAGACACAGTGAGACAGTGAGTCACAGTGAGACAGTGAGACACAGTGAGACAGTGATACACTGAGTCACAGTGAGACAGTGAATCAGTGAGACACAGTGAGACACAGTGAGATTAAGTGAGACAGTGAAACACAGTGAGACAATGAGACACAGTGAGACAGTGAGACTTACTGAGACACATTGAGACACAGTGAGAGACAATGAGACAGTAAGGCACAATGAGACAGTGCTACAATTAGACAGTGAGACACAATGAGACACAGTGAGTCAGTGAGACACAGTGACACAGTGAGACAATGAGACACAGTGAGACACAGTGAGACCCGGTGAGATAGTAAGACAGTGAGACAGAGTGAGACAGAGTGAGGCAGTGAGATACAGTGAGACAGTGAGACACAGTGAGACACAGAGACACAGTGAGACAGTGAGACACGGTGAGACAATGATTCACAGTGCGATGCAGTGAGTCAGTGAGAAACACTGAGACACAGCGAGACAGTGAAACAGTGAGACACAATGAGAGACAGAGACACAGTGAGACAGTGAGACATGGCGAGACAGTGAGACAGTGACACAGTGTGACACAGTGAGACACAGTGAGAAACAGTGAGACAATGCGAGACAGTGAGACACATGAGAGTCAGTGAGACATGAGAAACACTGAGACACAGTGAGACAGTGAGGCACAATGAGACACAGAGACACAGTGAGGCAGTGAGACACAGTGAGACACAGTGAGACAGTGAGATTCAGTGAGACAGTGAGATACAGTGAGACAGAGACACAGTGAGACAGTGAGACACGGTGAGTCAGTGATACAGTGACAGTGTGACACAGTGAGATACAGTGAGACACAGAGACACATTGAGAGAGTGAGACAGTGAAACAGTGAGACACAGTGAGACAGTGAGTCACAGTGAGACAGTGAGACACAGTGCGACAGTGATACACTGAGTCACAGTGAGACAGTGAATCAGTGAGACACAGTGAGACACAGTGAGACACAGTGAGATTAAGTGAGACAGTGAAACACAGTGAGACAATGAGACACAGTGAGACAGTGAGACTTACTGAGACACATTGAGACACAGTGAGAGACAATGAGACAGTAAGGCACAATGAGACAGTGCTACAATTAGACAGTGAGACACAATGAGACCCAGTGAGTCAGTGAGACACAGTGACACAGTGAGACAATAAGACACAGTGAGACACAGTGAGACCCGGTGAGATAGTAAGACAGTGAGACAGAGTGAGACAGAGTGAGGCAGTGAGATACAGTGAGACAGTGAGACACAGTGAGACACAGAGACACAGTGAGACAGTGAGACACGGTGAGACAGTGATTCACAGTGCGATGCAGTGAGTCAGTGAGAAACACTGAGACACAGCGAGACAGTGAAACAGTGAGACACAATGAGAGACAGAGACACAGTGAGACAGTGAGACATGGCGAGACAGTGAGACAGTGACACAGTGTGACACAGTGAGACACAGTGAGAAACAGTGAGACAATGCGAGACAGTGAGACACATGAGAGTCAGTGAGACATGAGAAACACTGAGACACAGTGAGACAGTGAGGCACAATGAGACACAGAGACACAGTGAGGCAGTGAGACACAGTGAGGCAGTAAGACACAGTGAAACGGTGAGACACAGTGAGACACAGTGAGATAGAGTGAGACACAGAGACACATTGAGACAGTGACACAGTGAACCAGTGAGACACAGTGAGACAGTGAGTCACAGTGAGACAGTGAGACACAGTTTGACACATTGAGACAATGAGACACAGTGAGACACAGTGAGAGAGTGATATAGAGTGAGACAGTGAGACACAGTGAGACAGTAAGACACAGTGACAGTGAGACACAGTGAGACAAAATGAGACACAGTGAGACAGTGAGACAGTGAGACACAGTTAGACAGTGAGACACAGTGAGACTCAGTGAGACACATTGAGGCAGTGAAACACATTGAGACAGTGAGACAGTGTGACTCAGTGAGACACATTGAGACACAGTGAGACAGTGAGACAGTATGACACAATGAGACACAGTGAGACAATTTGATGCAGTTAGACACAGTGAGATACAGTGAGAGAGTGAGAAACACTGAGACACAGTGAGACAGTGAGACAGTGAGACACAGTGAGGCAGTGAGACACAGTGAGCCAGTAAGACACAGTGAGATGGTGAGACACAGTGAGACACAGTGAGACAGTGAGACACAGTGAAACAGTTAGACAGTGAGACACAATGAGACACAGTGAGACAGTGAGACATGGTGAGACAGTGAGACACAGTGAGATACAGTGAGAGAGTGAGAAACACTGAGACACAGTGAGCCAGTAAGACACGGTGAGATGGTGAGACACAGTGAGACACAGTGAGACAGTGAGACACAGTGAAACAGTTAGACAGTGAGACACAATGAGACACAGTGAGACAGTGAGACACGGTGAGACAGTGAGACAGTGACACAGTGTGACACAGTGAGACACAGTGAGACAATGTGAGACAGTGAGATACAGTGAGAGAGTGAGAAACACTGAGACACAGTGAGTCAGTGAGACAGTGAGACACCGTGAGGCAGTGAGACACAGTGAGCCAGAAAGACACAGTGAGAACATGAGACACAGTGAGACCCAGTGAGACAGTGAGATAGTATGACACAGTGAGACACAGTGAGACAGTGAGATAGAGTGAGACAGTGAGACACAGTGACGCAGTGAGATACAGTGAGACAGTGAGACAGTGTGACTTAGTGAGACACAGTGAGACACAGTGAGACACAATGAGTCATTGAGACACAGTGAGACACAGTGAAACAGTGAGACAGTGAGACACAATGAGATACAGTGAGTCAGTGAGGCACAGTAAGGCAGTGACACACAGTGAGACAGTAAGACACAGTGAGACAGTGAGACACAGTGAGACATTGAGACACAGTGACACAGTGAGACAGTGAGACAGAGTGAGGCAGTGAGGCACAGTGTGACAGTGTGACACAGTGAGACACAGTGAGGCAGTGAGCCACAGTTAGACAATGAGATGCAGTGAGACACAGTGAGACAGTGAGATAGAGTGAGACAGTGAGACTCAGTGAGACACTATGAGACAGTGAGACACAGTGAGACACAGTGAAACAGTGAGACACAGTGAGACAGGGAGACACAGTGAGACACAGTGAGACATTGAGACACAGTGAGACACAGTGAGACCCGGTGAGATAGTACGACAGTGAGA
This sequence comes from Pristiophorus japonicus, assembly GCF_044704955.1. Lineage (NCBI taxonomy): Eukaryota > Metazoa > Chordata > Chondrichthyes > Pristiophoridae > Pristiophorus > Pristiophorus japonicus. The sequence continues at coordinate 344,158 of NW_027252614.1, read as the reverse complement.
CAGAGTGAGACAGAGTGAGGCACAGTGAGGCAGTGAGATTCAGTGAGACAGTGAGATAGAGTGAGACAGAGACACAGTGAGACAGTGAGACACGGTGAGTCAGTGATACAGTGACAGTGTGACACAGTGAGATACAGTGAGACACAGAGACACATTGAGAGAGTGAGACAGTGAAACAGTGAGACTCAGTGAGACAGTGAGTCACAGTGAGACAGTGAGACACAGTGAGACAGTGAGACACTGAGTCACAGTGAGACAGTGAATCAGTGAGACACAGTGAGACACAGTGAGACACAGTGAGATTAAGTGAGACAGTGAAACACAGTGAGACAATGAGACACAGTGAGACAGTGAGACTTACTGAGACACATTGAGACACAGTGAGAGACAATGAGACAGTAAGGCACAATGAGACAGTGCTACAATTAGACAGTGAGACACAATGAGACACAGTGAGTCAGTGAGACACAGTGAGACAGTGAGACAATGAGACACAGTGAGACCCGGTGAGATAGTAAGACAGTGAGACAGAGTGAGACAGAGTGAGGCAGTGAGATACAGTGAGACAGTGAGACACAGTGAGACACAGAGACACAGTGAGACAGTGAGACACGGTGAGACAGTGATTCACAGTGCGATGCAGTGAGTCAGTGAGTAACACTGAGACACAGCGAGACAGTGAAACAGTGAGACACAATGAGAGACAGAGACACAGTGAGACAGTGAGACATGGCGAGACAGTGAGACAGTGACACAGTGTGACACAGTGAGACACAGTGAGAAACAGTGAGACAATGCGAGACAGTGAGACACATGAGAGTCAGTGAGACATGAGAAACACTGAGACACAGTGAGACAGTGAGGCACAATGAGACACAGAGACACAGTGAGGCAGTGAGACACAGTGAGGCAGTAAGACACAGTGAAACGGTGAGACACAGTGAGACACAGTGAGATAGAGTGAGACACAGAGACACATTGAGACAGTGACACAGTGAAACAGTGAGACACAGTGAGACAGTGAGTCACAGTGAGACAGTAAGACACAGTTTGACACATTGAGACAATGAGACACAGTGAGACACAGTGAGAGAGTGATATAGAGTGAGACAGTGAGACACAGTGAGACAGTAAGACACAGTGACAGTGAGACACAGTGAGACAAAATGAAACACAGTGAGACAGTGAGACAGTGAGACACAGTTAGACAGTGAGACACAGTGAGACTCAGTGAGACACATTGAGGCAGTGAAACCCATTGAGACAGTGAGACAGTGTGACTCAGTGAGACACATTGAGACACAGTGAGACAGTGAGACAGTATGACACAATGAGACACAGTGAGACAATGTGATGCAGTTAGACACAGTGAGATACAGTGAGAGAGTGAGAAACACTGAGACACAGTGAGACAGTGAGACAGTGAGACACAGTGAGGCAGTGAGACACAGTGAGCCAGTAAGACACAGTGAGATGGTGAGACACAGTGAGACACAGTGAGACAGTGAGACACAGTGAAACAGTTAGACAGTGAGACACAATGAGACACCGTGAGACAGTGAGACACGGTGAGACAGTGAGACAGTGACACAGTGTGACACAGTGAGACACAGTGAGACAATGTGAGACAGTGAGACACAGTGAGATACAGTGAGAGAGTGAGAAACACTGAGACACAGTGAGTCAGTGAGACAGTGAGACACCGTGAGGCAGTGAGACACAGTGAGCCAATAAGACACAGTGAGATCATGAGACACAGTGAGACACAGTGAGGCAGTGAGATAGTATGACACAGTGAGACACAGTGAGACAGTGAGATAGAGTGAGACAGTGAGACACAGTGACGCAGTGAGATACAGTGAGACAGTGAGACAGTGTAACTTAGTGAGACACATTGAGACACAGTGAGACACAATGAGTCATTGAGACACAGTGAGACACAGTGAAACAGTGAGACAGTGAGACACAATGAGATACAGTGAGTCAGTGAGGCACAGTAAGGCAGTGACACACAGTGAGACAGTAAGACACAGTGAGACATTGAGACACAGTGAGACAGTGAGACAGAGTGAGACAGTGAGGCACAGTGTGACAGTGTGACACAGTGAGACACAATGAGACAGTGAGACAGAGTGAGACACAGTGAAACAGTGAGACACAGTGAGACAGGGAGACACAGTGAGACACAGTGAGACATTGAGACACAGTGAGACACAGTGAGACCCGGTGAGATAGTACGACTGTGAGACAGAGTGAGACAGAGTGAGGCACAGTGAGGCAGTGAGATTCAGTGAGACAGTGAGATACAGTGAGACAGAGACACAGTGAGACAGTGAGACACGGTGAGTCAGTGATACAGTGACAGTGTGACACAGTGAGATACAGTGAGACACAGAGACACATTGAGAGAGTGAGACAGTGAAACAGTGAGACTCAGTGAGACAGTGAGTCACAGTGAGACAGTGAGACACAGTGAGACAGTGATACACTGAGTCACAGTGAGACAGTGAATCAGTGAGACACAGTGAGACACAGTGAGATTAAGTGAGACAGTGAAACACAGTGAGACAATGAGACACAGTGAGACAGTGAGACTTACTGAGACACATTGAGACACAGTGAGAGACAATGAGACAGTAAGGCACAATGAGACAGTGCTACAATTAGACAGTGAGACACAATGAGACACAGTGAGTCAGTGAGACACAGTGAGACAGTGAGACAATGAGACACAGTGAGACACAGTGAGACCCGGTGAGATAGTAAGACAGTGAGACAGAGTGAGACAGAGTGAGACAGAGTGAGGCAGTGAGATACAGTGAGACAGTGAGACACAGTGAGACACAGAGACACAGTGAGACAGTGAGACACAATGAGAGACAGAGACACAGTGAGATAGTGAGACATGGCGAGACAGTGAGACAGTGACACAGTGTGACACAGTGAGACACAGTGCGAAACAGTGAGACAATGCGAGACAGTGAGACACATGAGATTCAGTGAGACATGAGAAACACTGAGACACAGTGAGACAGTGAGGCACAATGAGACACAGAGACACAGTGAGGCAGTGAGACACAGTGAGGCAGTAAGACACAGTGAAACGGTGAGACACAGTGAGACACAGTGAGACACAGTGAGATAGAGTGAGACACAGAGACACATTGAGACAGTGACACAGTGAAACAGTGAGACAGACTGAGACAGTGAGTCACAGTGAGACAGTGAGACACAGTTTGACACATTGAGACAATGAGACACAGTGAGACACAGTGAGAGAGTGATATGGAGTGAGACAGTGAGACACAGTGAGACAGTAAGACACATTGACAGTGAGACACAGTGAGACAAATTGAGACACAGTGAGACAGTGAGACAGTGAGACACAGTTAGACAGTGAGACACAGTGAGACTCAGTGAGACACAGTGAGGCAGTGAAACACATTGAGACAGTGAGACAGTGTGACTCAGTGAGACACATTGAGACACAGTGAGACAGTGAGACAGTATGACACAATGAGACACAGTGAGACAATGTGATGCAGTTAGACACAGTGAGATACAGTGAGAGAGTAAGAAACACTGAGACACAGTGAGACATTGAGACAGCAGTGAAACACAGTAAGACAGTGAGACACAGGGAGACACAGTGAGCCAGTAAGACATAGTGAGATGGTGAGACACAGTGAGACCCGGTGAGATAGTAAGACAGTGAGACAGAGTGAGACAGAGTGAGGCAGTGAGATACAGTGAGACAGTGAGACACAGTGAGACACAGAGACACAGTGAGACAGTGAGACACGGTGAGACAGTGATTCACAGTGCGATGCAGTGAGTCAGTGAGAAACACTGAGACACAGCGAGACAGTGAAACAGTGAGACACAATGAGAGACAGAGACACAGTGAGACAGTGAGACATGGCGAGACAGTGAGACAGTGACACAGTGTGACACAGTGAGACACAGTGAGAAACAGTGAGACAATGCGAGACAGTGAGACACATGAGAGTCAGTGAGACATGAGAAACACTGAGACACAGTGAGACAGTGAGGCACAATGAGACACAGAGACACAGTGAGGCAGTGAGACACAGTGAGGCAGTAAGACACAGTGAAACGGTGAGACACAGTGAGACACAGTGAGATAGAGTGAGACACAGAGACACATTGAGACAGTGACACAGTGAACCAGTGAGACACAGTGAGACAGTGAGTCACAGTGAGACAGTGAGACACAGTTTGACACATTGAGACAATGAGACACAGTGAGACACAGTGAGAGAGTGATATAGAGTGAGACAGTGAGACACAGTGAGACAGTAAGACACAGTGACAGTGAGACACAGTGAGACAAAATGAGACACAGTGAGACAGTGAGACAGTGAGACACAGTTAGACAGTGAGACACAGTGAGACTCAGTGAGACACATTGAGGCAGTGAAACACATTGAGACAGTGAGACAGTGTGACTCAGTGAGACACATTGAGACACAGTGAGACAGTGAGACAGTATGACACAATGAGACACAGTGAGACAATTTGATGCAGTTAGACACAGTGAGATACAGTGAGAGAGTGAGAAACACTGAGACACAGTGAGACAGTGAGACAGTGAGACACAGTGAGGCAGTGAGACACAGTGAGCCAGTAAGACACAGTGAGATGGTGAGACACAGTGAGACACAGTGAGACAGTGAGACACAGTGAAACAGTTAGACAGTGAGACACAATGAGACACAGTGAGACAGTGAGACATGGTGAGACAGTGAGACACAGTGAGATACAGTGAGAGAGTGAGAAACACTGAGACACAGTGAGCCAGTAAGACACGGTGAGATGGTGAGACACAGTGAGACACAGTGAGACAGTGAGACACAGTGAAACAGTTAGACAGTGAGACACAATGAGACACAGTGAGACAGTGAGACACGGTGAGACAGTGAGACAGTGACACAGTGTGACACAGTGAGACACAGTGAGACAATGTGAGACAGTGAGACACAGTGAGATACAGTGAGAGAGTGAGAAACACTGAGACACAGTGAGTCAGTGAGACAGTGAGACACCGTGAGGCAGTGAGACACAGTGAGCCAGAAAGACACAGTGAGAACATGAGACACAGTGAGACCCAGTGAGACAGTGAGATAGTATGACACAGTGAGACACAGTGAGACAGTGAGATAGAGTGAGACAGTGAGACACAGTGACGCAGTGAGATACAGTGAGACAGTGAGACAGTGTGACTTAGTGAGACACAGTGAGACACAGTGAGACACAATGAGTCATTGAGACACAGTGAGACACAGTGAAACAGTGAGACAGTGAGACACAATGAGATACAGTGAGTCAGTGAGGCACAGTAAGGCAGTGACACACAGTGAGACAGTAAGACACAGTGAGACAGTGAGACACAGTGAGACATTGAGACACAGTGACACAGTGAGACAGTGAAACAGAGTGAGGCAGTGAGGCACAGTGTGACAGTGTGACACAGTGAGACACAGTGAGGCAGTGAGCCACAGTTAGACAATGAGATGCAGTGAGACACAGTGAGACAGTGAGATAGAGTGAGACAGTGAGACTCAGTGAGACACTATGAGACAGTGAGACACAGTGAGACACAGTGAAACAGTGAGACACAGTGAGACAGGGAGACACAGTGAGACACAGTGAGACATTGAGACACAGTGAGACACAGTGAGACCCGGTGAGATAGTACGACAGTGAGACAGAGTGAGACAGAGTGAGGCACAGTGAGGCAGTGAGATTCAGTGAGACAGTGAGATAGAGTGAGACAGAGACACAGTGAGACAGTGAGACACGGTGAGTCAGTGATACAGTGACAGTGTGACACAGTGAGATACAGTGAGACACAGAGACACATTGAGAGAGTGAGACAGTGAAACAGTGAGACTCAGTGAGACAGTGAGTCACAGTGAGACAGTGAGACACAGTGAGACAGTGAGACACTGAGTCACAGTGAGACAGTGAATCAGTGAGACACAGTGAGACACAGTGAGACACAGTGAGATTAAGTGAGACAGTGAAACACAGTGAGACAATGAGACACAGTGAGACAGTGAGACTTACTGAGACACATTGAGACACAGTGAGAGACAATGAGACAGTAAGGCACAATGAGACAGTGCTACAATTAGACAGTGAGACACAATGAGACACAGTGAGTCAGTGAGACACAGTGAGACAGTGAGACAATGAGACACAGTGAGACCCGGTGAGATAGTAAGACAGTGAGACAGAGTGAGACAGAGTGAGGCAGTGAGATACAGTGAGACAGTGAGACACAGTGAGACACAGAGACACAGTGAGACAGTGAGACACGGTGAGACAGTGATTCACAGTGCGATGCAGTGAGTCAGTGAGTAACACTGAGACACAGCGAGACAGTGAAACAGTGAGACACAATGAGAGACAGAGACACAGTGAGACAGTGAGACATGGCGAGACAGTGAGACAGTGACACAGTGTGACACAGTGAGACACAGTGAGAAACAGTGAGACAATGCGAGACAGTGAGACACATGAGAGTCAGTGAGACATGAGAAACACTGAGACACAGTGAGACAGTGAGGCACAATGAGACACAGAGACACAGTGAGGCAGTGAGACACAGTGAGGCAGTAAGACACAGTGAAACGGTGAGACACAGTGAGACACAGTGAGATAGAGTGAGACACAGAGACACATTGAGACAGTGACACAGTGAAACAGTGAGACACAGTGAGACAGTGAGTCACAGTGAGACAGTGAGACACAGTTTGACACATTGAGACAATGAGACACAGTGAGACACAGTGAGAGAGTGATATAGAGTGAGACAGTGAGACACAGTGAGACAGTAAGACACAGTGACAGTGAGACACAGTGAGACAAAATGAAACACAGTGAGACAGTGAGACAGTGAGACACAGTTAGACAGTGAGACACAGTGAGACTCAGTGAGACACATTGAGGCAGTGAAACCCATTGAGACAGTGAGACAGTGTGACTCAGTGAGACACATTGAGACACAGTGAGACAGTGAGACAGTATGACACAATGAGACACAGTGAGACAATGTGATGCAGTTAGACACAGTGAGATACAGTGAGAGAGTGAGAAACACTGAGACACAGTGAGACAGTGAGACAGTGAGACACAGTGAGGCAGTGAGACACAGTGAGCCAGTAAGACACAGTGAGATGGTGAGACACAGTGAGACACAGTGAGACAGTGAGACACAGTGAAACAGTTAGACAGTGAGACACAATGAGACACCGTGAGACAGTGAGACACGGTGAGACAGTGAGACAGTGACACAGTGTGACACAGTGAGACACAGTGAGACAATGTGAGACAGTGAGACACAGTGAGATACAGTGAGAGAGTGAGAAACACTGAGACACAGTGAGTCAGTGAGACAGTGAGACACCGTGAGGCAGTGAGACACAGTGAGCCAATAAGACACAGTGAGATCATGAGACACAGTGAGACACAGTGAGGCAGTGAGATAGTATGACACAGTGAGACACAGTGAGACAGTGAGATAGAGTGAGACAGTGAGACACAGTGACGCAGTGAGATACAGTGAGACAGTGAGACAGTGTAACTTAGTGAGACACATTGAGACACAGTGAGACACAATGAGTCATTGAGACACAGTGAGACACAGTGAAACAGTGAGACAGTGAGACACAATGAGATACAGTGAGTCAGTGAGGCACAGTAAGGCAGTGACACACAGTGAGACAGTAAGACACAGTGAGACATTGAGACACAGTGAGACAGTGAGACAGAGTGAGACAGTGAGGCACAGTGTGACAGTGTGACACAGTGAGACACAATGAGACAGTGAGACAGAGTGAGACACAGTGAAACAGTGAGACACAGTGAGACAGGGAGACACAGTGAGACACAGTGAGACATTGAGACACAGTGAGACACAGTGAGACCCGGTGAGATAGTACGACTGTGAGACAGAGTGAGACAGAGTGAGGCACAGTGAGGCAGTGAGATTCAGTGAGACAGTGAGATACAGTGAGACAGAGACACAGTGAGACAGTGAGACACGGTGAGTCAGTGATACAGTGACAGTGTGACACAGTGAGATACAGTGAGACACAGAGACACATTGAGAGAGTGAGACAGTGAAACAGTGAGACTCAGTGAGACAGTGAGTCACAGTGAGACAGTGAGACACAGTGAGACAGTGATACACTGAGTCACAGTGAGACAGTGAATCAGTGAGACACAGTGAGACACAGTGAGATTAAGTGAGACAGTGAAACACAGTGAGACAATGAGACACAGTGAGACAGTGAGACTTACTGAGACACATTGAGACACAGTGAGAGACAATGAGACAGTAAGGCACAATGAGACAGTGCTACAATTAGACAGTGAGACACAATGAGACACAGTGAGTCAGTGAGACACAGTGAGACAGTGAGACAATGAGACACAGTGAGACACAGTGAGACCCGGTGAGATAGTAAGACAGTGAGACAGAGTGAGACAGAGTGAGACAGAGTGAGGCAGTGAGATACAGTGAGACAGTGAGACACAGTGAGACACAGAGACACAGTGAGACAGTGAGACACAATGAGAGACAGAGACACAGTGAGATAGTGAGACATGGCGAGACAGTGAGACAGTGACACAGTGTGACACAGTGAGACACAGTGCGAAACAGTGAGACAATGCGAGACAGTGAGACACATGAGATTCAGTGAGACATGAGAAACACTGAGACACAGTGAGACAGTGAGGCACAATGAGACACAGAGACACAGTGAGGCAGTGAGACACAGTGAGGCAGTAAGACACAGTGAAACGGTGAGACACAGTGAGACACAGTGAGACACAGTGAGATAGAGTGAGACACAGAGACACATTGAGACAGTGACACAGTGAAACAGTGAGACAGACTGAGACAGTGAGTCACAGTGAGACAGTGAGACACAGTTTGACACATTGAGACAATGAGACACAGTGAGACACAGTGAGAGAGTGATATGGAGTGAGACAGTGAGACACAGTGAGACAGTAAGACACATTGACAGTGAGACACAGTGAGACAAATTGAGACACAGTGAGACAGTGAGACAGTGAGACACAGTTAGACAGTGAGACACAGTGAGACTCAGTGAGACACAGTGAGGCAGTGAAACACATTGAGACAGTGAGACAGTGTGACTCAGTGAGACACATTGAGACACAGTGAGACAGTGAGACAGTATGACACAATGAGACACAGTGAGACAATGTGATGCAGTTAGACACAGTGAGATACAGTGAGAGAGTAAGAAACACTGAGACACAGTGAGACATTGAGACAGCAGTGAAACACAGTAAGACAGTGAGACACAGGGAGACACAGTGAGCCAGTAAGACATAGTGAGATGGTGAGACACAGTGAGACACAGTGAGACAGTGAGACAGTGAGACACAATGAGACAGTGAGACACAGTGAGACACAGTGAGCCAGTGAGACACAGTGAGCCAGTAAGACACAGTGAGATGGTGAGACACAGTGAGACACAGTGAGACAGTGAGACATAATGAGACAATGAGACACAGTGAGACACAGTGAAACAGTTAGACAGTGAGACACAATGAGACACAGTGAGACAGTGAGACACGGTGAGACAGTGAGACAGTGACACAGTGTGACACAGTGAGACACAGTGAGACAATGTGAGACAGTTAGACACAGTGAGATACAGTGAGAGAGTGAGAAACACTGAGACACAGTGAGTCAGTGAGACAGTGAGACACCGTGAGGCAGTGAGACACAGTGAGCCAATAAGACACAGTGAGAACATGAGACACAGTGAGACACAGTGAGACAGTGAGATAGTGTGACACAGTGAGACACAGTGAGACAGTGAGATAGAGTGAGACAGTGAGACACAGTGACGCAGTGAGATACAGTGAGACAGTGAGACTCAGTGAGACATATTGAGACACAGTGAGACACAGTGAGACACAAAGAGACAGTGAGACAAAGTGAGACACAGTGAAACAGTGAGACAGTGAGACACACTGAGACACAGTGAGACAGTGAGACAGTGAGACACAGTGAGGCAGTGAGACACAGTGAGCCAGTAAGACACAGAGAGATGGTGAGACACAGTGAGACAGTGAGACACAATGAGTCAGTGAGACACAGTGAGACACAGTGAGGCAGTGAGACACAGTGAGCCAGTAAGACACAGTGAGATGGTGAGACACAGTGAGACAGTGAGACAGTGAGACACAATGAGTCAGTGAGACACAGTGAGGCACAGTGAGACAATGAGACACAGTGAGACCCGGTGAGATAGTAAGACAGTGAGACAGAGTGAGACAGAGTGAGACAGAGTGAGGCAGTGAGATACAGTGAGACAGTGAGACACAGTGAGACAGTGAGACACAGTGAGACACAGAGACACAGTGAGACAGTGAGACACGGTGAGACAGTGATTCACAGTGCGATGCAGTGAGTCAGTGAGAAACACTGAGACACAGCGAGACAGTGAAACAGTGAGACACAATGAGAGACAGAGACACAGTGAGACAGTGAGACATGGCGAGACAGTGAGACAGTGACACAGTGTGACACAGTGAGACACAGTGAGAAACAGTGAGACAATGCGAGACAGTGAGACACATGAGAGTCAGTGAGACATGAGAAACACTGAGACACAGTGAGACAGTGAGGCACAATGAGACACAGAGACACAGTGAGGCAGTGAGACACAGTGAGGCAGTAAGACACAGTGAAACGGTGAGACACAGTGAGACACAGTGAGATAGAGTGAGACACAGAGACACATTGAGACAGTGACACAGTGAAACAGTGAGACACAGTGAGACAGTGAGTCACAGTGAGACAGTGAGACACAGTTTGACACATTGAGACAATGAGACACAGTGAGACACAGTGAGAGAGTGATATAGAGTGAGACAGTGAGACACAGTGAGACAGTAAGACACAGTGACAGTGAGACACAGTGAGACAAAATGAGACACAGTGAGACAGTGAGACAGTGAGACACAGTTAGACAGTGAGACACAGTGAGACTCAGTGAGACACATTGAGGCAGTGAAACATATTGAGACAGTGAGACAGTGTGACTCAGTGAGACACATTGAGACACAGTGAGACAGTGAGACTGTATGACACAATGAGACACAGTGAGACAATGTGATGCAGTTAGACACAGTGAGATACAGTGAGAGAGTGAGAAACACTGAGACACAGTGAGACAGTGAGACAGTGAGACACAGTGAGGCAGTGAGACACAGTGAGCCAGTAAGACACAGTGAGATGGTGAGACACAGTGAGACACAGTGAGACAGTGAGACACAGTGAAACAGTTAGACAGTGAGACACAATGAGACACAGTGAGACAGTGAGACATGGTGAGACAGTGAGACACAGTGAGATACAGTGAGAGAGTGAGAAACACTGAGACACAGTGAGTCAGTGAGACAGTGAGACACCGTGAGGCAGTGAGACACAGTGAGCCAATAAGACACAGTGAGAACATGAGACACAGTGAGACACAGTGAGACAGTGAGATAGTATGACACAGTGAGACACAGTGAGACAGTGAGATAGAGTGAGACAGTGAGACACAGTGACGCAGTGAGATACAGTGAGACAGTGAGACAGTGTGACTTAGTGAGACACATTGAGACACAGTGAGACACAATGAGTCATTGAGACACAGTGAGACACAGTGAAACAGTGAGACAGTGAGACACAATGAGATACAGTGAGTCAGTGAGGCACAGTAAGGCAGTGACACACAGTGAGACAGTAAGACACAGTGAGACAGTGAGGCACAGTGTGACAGTGTGACACAGTGAGACACAGTGAGACAGTGAGCCACAGTTAGACAATGAGACGCAGTGAGACACAGTGAGACAGTGAGATAGAGTGAGACAGTGAGACTCAGTGAGACACAATGAGACAGTGAGACACAGTGAGACACAGTGAAACAGTGAGACACAGTGAGACAGGGAGACACAGTGAGACACAGTGAGACATTGAGACACAGTGAGACACAGTGAGACCCGGTGAGATAGTACGACAGTGAGACACAGTGAGACAGAGTGAGGCACAGTGAGGCAGTGAGATTCAGTGAGACAGTGAGATACAGTGAGACAGAGACACAGTGAGACAGTGAGCCACGGTGAGTCAGTGATACAGTGACAGTGTGACACAGTGAGATACAGTGAGACACAGAGACACATTGAGAGAGTGAGACAGTGAAACAGTGAGACTCAGTGAGACAGTGAGTCACAGTGAGACAGTGAGGCACAGTGAGACAGTGATACACTGAGTCACAGTGAGACAGTGAATCAGTGAGACACAGTGAGACACAGTGAGACACAGTGAGATTAAGTGAGACAGTGAAACACAGTGAGACAATGAGACACAGTGAGACAGTGAGACTTACTGAGACACATTGAGACACAGTGAGAGACAATGAGACAGTAAGGCACAATGAGACAGTGCTACAATTAGACAGTGAGACACAATGAGACACAGTGAGTCAGTGAGACACAGTGAGACAGTGAGACAATGAGACACAGTGAGACACAGTGAGATAGAGTGAGACACAGACGCACATTGAGACAGTGACACAGTGAAACAGTGAGACAGACTGAGACAGTGAGTCACAGTGAGACAGTGAGACACAGTTTGACACATTGAGACAATGAGACACAGTGAGACACCGTGAGAGAGTGATATGGAGTGAGAAAGTGAGACTCAGTGAGACACAGTGAGGCAGTGAAACACATTGAGACAGTGAGACAGTGTGACTCAGTGAGACACATTGAGACACAGTGAGACAGTGAGACAGTATGACACAATGAGACACAGTGAGACAATGTGATGCAGTTAGACACAGTGAGATACAGTGAGAGAGTGAGAAACACTGAGACACAGTGAGACAGTGAGACAGTGAGACACAGTGAGGCAGTGAGACACAGTGAGCCAGTAAGACACAGTGAGATGGTGAGACACAGTGAGACATTGAGACAGTGAGACACAATGAGACAGTGAGACACAGTGAGACACAGTGAGGCAGTGAGACACAGTGAGCCAGTAAGACACAGTGAGATGGTGAGACACAGTGAGACACAGTGAGACAGTGAAATTCAGTGAGACAGTGAGATACAGTGAGACAGAGACACAGTGAGACAGTGTGACACAGTGAGATACAGTGAGACACAGAGACACATTGAGAGAGTGAGACAGTGAAACAGTGAGACACAGTGAGACAGTGAGTCACAGTGAGACAGTGAGACACAGTGAGACACAGTGAGACACAGTGAGACACAGTGAGATTAAGTGAGACAGTGAAACACAGTGAGACAATGAGACACAGTGAGACAGTGAGATTTACTGAGACACATTGAGACACAGTGAGAGACAATGAGACAGTAAGGCACAATGAGACAGTGCTACAATTAGACAGTGAGACACAATGAGACACAGTGAGTCAGTGAGACACAGTGAGACAGTGAGACAATGAGACACAGTGAGACACAGTGAGACCCGGTGAGATAGTAAGACAGTGAGACAGAGTGAGACAGAGTGAGACAGAGTGAGGCATTGAGATACAGTGAGACAGTGAGACACAGTGAGACACAGAGACACAGTGAGACAATGAGACATGGTGAGACAGTGATTCACAGTGCGATGCAGTGAGTCAGTGAGAAACACTGAGACACAGCGAGACAGTGAAACAGTGAGATACAATGAGAGACAGAGACACAGTGAGACAGTGAGACATGGCGAGACAGTGAGACAGTGACACAGTGTGACACAGTGAGACACAGTGAGAAACAGTGAGACAATGCGAGACAGTGAGACACATGAGAATCAGTGAGACATGAGAAACACTGAGACACAGTGAGACAGTGAGGCACAATGAGACACAGAGACACAGTGAGGCAGTGAGACACAGTGAGGCAGTAAGACACAGTGAAACGGTGAGACACAGTGAGACACAGTGAGACACAGTGAGATAGAGTGAGACACAGAGGCACATTGAGACAGTGACACAGTGAAACAGTGAGACAGACTGAGACAGTGAGTCACAGTGAGACAGTGAGACACAGTTTGACACATTGAGACAATGAGACACAGTGAGACACAGTGAGAGAGTGATATGGAGTGAGACAGTGAGACCCAGTGAGACACAGTGAGGCAGTGAAACACATTGAGACAGTGAGACAGTGTGACTCAGTGAGACACATTGAGACACAGTGAGACAGTGAGACAGTATGACACAATGAGACACAGTGAGACAATGTGATGCATTTAGACACAGTGAGATACAGTGAGAGAGTGAGAAACACTGAGACACAGTGAGACAGTGAGACAGTGAGACACAGTGAGGCAGTGAGACACAGTGAGCCAGTAAGACACAGTGAGATGGTGAGACACAGTGAGACATTGAGACAGTGAGACACAATGAGACAGTGAGACACAGTGAGACACAGTGAGGCAGTGAGACACAGTGAGCCAGTATGACACAGTGAGATGGTGAGACACAGTGAGACACAGTGAGACAGTGAAATTCAGTGAGACAGTGAGATACAGTGAGACAGAGACACAGTGAGACAGTGTGACACAGTGAGATACAGTGAGACACAGAGACACATTGAGAGAGTGAGACAGTGAAACAGTGAGACACAGTGAGACAGTGAGTCACAGTGAGACAGTGAGACACAGTGAGACACAGTGAGACACAGTGAGATTAAGTGAGACAGTGAAACACAGTGAGACAATGAGACACAGTGAGACAGTGAGACTTACTGAGACACATTGAGACACAGTGAGAGACAATGAGACAGTAAGGCACAATGAGACAGTGCTACAATTAGACAGTGAGACACAATGAGACACAGTGAGTCAGTGAGACACAGTGAGACAGTGAGACAATGAGACACAGTGAGACACAGTGAGACCCGGTGAGATAGTAAGACAGTGAGACAGAGTGAGACAGAGTGAGACAGAGTGAGGCATTGAGATACAGTGAGACAGTGAGACACAGTGAGACACAGAGACACAGTGAGACAATGAGACATGGTGAGACAGTGATTCACAGTGCGATGCAGTGAGTCAGTGAGAAACACTGAGACACAGCGAGACAGTGAAACAGTGAGATACAATGAGAGACAGAGACACAGTGAGACAGTGAGACATGGCGAGACAGTGAGACAGTGACACAGTGTGACACAGTGAGACACAGTGAGAAACAGTGAGACAATGCGAGACAGTGAGACACATGAGAATCAGTGAGACATGAGAAACACTGAGACACAGTGAGACAGTGAGGCACAATGAGACACAGAGACACAGTGAGGCAGTGAGACACAGTGAGGCAGTAAGACACAGTGAAACGGTGAGACACAGTGAGACACAGTGAGACACAGTGAGATAGAGTGAGACACAGAGGCACATTGAGACAGTGACACAGTGAAACAGTGAGACAGACTGAGACAGTGAGTCACAGTGAGACAGTGAGACACAGTTTGACACATTGAGACAATGAGACACAGTGAGACACAGTGAGAGAGTGATATGGAGTGAGACAGTGAGACCCAGTGAGACACAGTGAGGCAGTGAAACACATTGAGACAGTGAGACAGTGTGACTCAGTGAGACACATTGAGACACAGTGAGACAGTGAGACAGTATGACACAATGAGACACAGTGAGACAATGTGATGCATTTAGACACAGTGAGATACAGTGAGAGAGTGAGAAACACTGAGACACAGTGAGACAGTGAGACAGTGAGACACAGTGAGGCAGTGAGACACAGTGAGCCAGTAAGACACAGTGAGATGGTGAGACACAGTGAGACATTGAGACAGTGAGACACAATGAGACAGTGAGACACAGTGAGACACAGTGAGGCAGTGAGACACAGTGAGCCAGTATGACACAGTGAGATGGTGAGACACAGTGAGACACAGTGAGACAGTGAAATTCAGTGAGACAGTGAGATACAGTGAGACAGAGACACAGTGAGACAGTGTGACACAGTGAGATACAGTGAGACACAGAGACACATTGAGAGAGTGAGACAGTGAAACAGTGAGACACAGTGAGACAGTGAGTCACAGTGAGACAGTGAGACACAGTGAGGCACAGTGAGACACAGTGAGATTAAGTGAGACAGTGAAACACAGTGAGACAATGAGACACAGTGAGACAGTGAGACTTACTGAGACACATTGAGACACAGTGAGAGACAATGAGACAGTAAGGCACAATGAGACAGTGCTACAATTAGACAGTGAGACACAATGAGACACAGTGAGTCAGTGAGACACAGTGAGACAGTGAGACAATGAGACACAGTGAGACACAGTGAGACCCGGTGAGATAGTAAGACAGTGAGACAGAGTGAGACAGAGTGAGGCAGTGAGATACAGTGAGACAGTGAGACACAGTGAGACACAGAGACACAGTGAGACAGTGAGACATGGTGAGACAGTGATTCACAGTGCGATGCAGTGAGTCAGTGAGAAACACTGAGACACAGCGAGACAGTGAAGCAGTGAGACACAATGAGAGACAGAGACACAGTGAGACAGTGAGACATGGCGAGACAGTGAGACAGTGACACAGTGTGACACAGTGAGACACAGTGAGAAACAGTGAGACAATGCGAGACAGTGAGACACATGAGAGTCAGTGAGACATGAGAAACACTGAGACACAGTGAGACAGTGAGGCACAATGAGACACAGAGACACAGTGAGGCAGTGAGACACAGTGAGGCAGTAAGACACAGTGAAACGGTGAGACACAGTGAGACACAGTGAGACACAGTGAGATAGAGTGAGACACAGAGACACATTGAGACAGTGACACAGTGAAACAGTGAGACACAGTGAGACAGTGAGTCACAGTGAGACAGTGAGACACAGTTTGACACATTGAGACAATGAGACACAGTGAGACACAGTGAGAGAGTGATATAGAGTGAGACAGTGAGACACAGTGAGACAGTAAGACACAGTGACAGTGAGACACAGTGAGACAAAATGAGACACAGTGAGACAGTGAGACACAGTGACAGTGAAACACAGTGAGACTCAGTGAGACACAGTGAGGCAGTGAAACACATTGAGACAGTGAGACAATGTGACTCAGTGAGACACATTGAGACACAGTGACACAGTGAGACAGTATGACACAATGAGACACAGTGAGACAATGTGATGCAGTTAGACACAGTGAGATACAGTGAGAGAGTGAGAAAAAATGAGACACAGTGAGACAGTGAGACAGTGAGACACAATGAGACAGTGAGACACAGTGAGACACAGTGAGGCAGTGAGACACAGAGAGCCAGTAAGACACAGTGAGATGGTGAGACACAGTGAGACACAGTGAGACAGTGAGATTCAGTGAGACAGTGAGATACAGTGAGACAGAGACACAGTGAGACAGTGAGACACAGTGAGTCAGTGATACAGTGACAGTGTGACACAGTGAGATACAGTGAGACACAGAGACACATTGAGAGAGTGAGACAGTGAAACAGTGAGACTCAGTGAGACAGTGAGTCACAGTGAGACAGTGAGACACAGTGAGACAGTGATATACTGAGTCACAGTGAGACAGTGAATCAGTGAGACACAGTGAGACACAGTGAGACACAGTGAGATTAAGTGAGACAGTGAAACACAGTGAGACAATGAGACACAGTGAGACAGTGAGACTTACTGAGACACATTGAGACACAGTGAGAGACAATGAGACAGTAAGGCACAATGACACAGTGCTACAATTAGACAGTGAGACACAATGAGACACAGTGAGTCAGTGAGACACAGTGAGACAGTGAGACAATGAGACACAGTGAGACCCGGTGAGATAGTAAGACAGTGAGACAGAGTGAGACAGAGTGAGACAGAGTGAGGCAGTGAGATACAGTGAGACAGTGAGACACAGTGAGGCACAGAGACACAGTGAGACAGTGAGACACGGTGAGACAGTGATTCACGGTGCGATGCAGTGAGTCAGTGTTAAACACTGAGACACAGCGAGACAGTGAAACAGTGAGATACAATGAGAGACAGAGACACAGTGAGACAGTGAGACATGGCAAGACAGTGAGACAGTGACACAGTGTGACACAGTGAGACACAGTGAGAAACAGTGAGACAATGCGAGACAGTGAGACACATGAGAGTCAGTGAGACATGAGAAACACTGAGACACAGTGAGACAGTGAGGCACAATGAGACACAGAGACACAGTGAGGCAGTGAGACACAGTGAGGCAGTAAGACAGTGAGATAGAGTGAGACACAGAGACACATTGAGACAGTGACACAGTGAAACAGTGAGACACAGTGAGACAGTGAGTCACAGTGAGACAGTGAGACACAGTTTGACACATTGAGACAATGAGACACAGTGAGACACAGTGAGAGAGTGATATAGAGTGAGACAGTGAGACACAATGAGACAGTAAGACACAGTGACAGTGAGACACAGTGAGACAAAATGAGACACAGTGAGACAGTGAGACACAGTTAGACAGTGAGACACAGTGAGACTCAGTGAGACACAGTGAGGCAGTGAAACACATTGAGACAGTGAGACTCAGTGAGACACATTGAGACACAGTGAGACAGTATGACACAATGAGACACAGTGAGACAATGTGATGCAGTTAGACACAGTGAGATACAGTGAGAGAGTGAGAAACACTGAGACACAGTGAGACAGTGAGACAGTGAGACACAGTGAGGCAGTGAGACACAATGAGCCAGTAAGACACAGTGAGATGGTGAGACACAGTGAGACACAGTGACACATTGAGGCACAGTGAGACAGTGAGGCACAATGAGACACAGAGACACGGTGAGGCAGTGAGACACAGTGAGGCAGTAAGACACAGTGAAACGGTGAGACACAGTGAGACACAGTGAGACACAGTGAGATAGAGTGAGACACAGAGACACATTGAGACAGTGACACAGTGAAACAGTGAGACACAGTGAGACAGTGAGTCACAGTGAGACAGTGAGACACAGTTTGACACATTGAGACAATGAGACACATTGAGATACAGTGAGAGAGTGATATAGAGTGAGACAGTGAGACACAGTGAGACAGTAAGACACAGTGACAGTGAGACACAGTGAGACAAATTGAGACACAGTGAGACAGTGAGACAGTGAGACACAGTTAGACAGTGAGACACAGTGAGACTCAGTGAGACACAGTGAGGCAGTGAAACACATTGAGACAGTGAGACAGTGTGACTCAGTGAGACACATTGAGACACAGTGAGACAGTGAGACAGTATGACACAATGAGACACAGTGAGACAATGTAATCAGTTAGACACAGTGAGATACAGTGAGAGAGTGAGAAAAACTGAGACACAGTGAGACAGTGAGACAGTGAGACACAGTGAGGCAGTGAGACACAGTGAGCCAGTAAGACACAGTGAGATGGTGAGACACAGTGAGACAGTGAGACAGTGAGACACAATGAGACAGTGAGACACAGTGAGACACAGTGAGGCAGTGAGACACAATGAGACAGTGAGACACAGTGAGACACAGTGAGGCAGTGAGACACAGTGAGCCAGTAAGACACAGTGAGATGGTGAGACACAGTGAGACACAGTGAGACAGTGAGTTTCAGTGAGACAGTGAGATACAGTGAGACAGAGACACAGGGAGACAGTGTGACACAGTGAGATACAGTGAGACACAGAGACACATTGAGAGAGTGAGACAGTGAAACAGTGAGACACAGTGAGACAGTGAGTCACAGTGAGACAGTGAGACACAGTGAGACAGTGATACACTGAGTCACAGTGAGACAGTGAATCAGTGAGACACAGTGAGACACAGTGAGACACAGTGAGATTAAGTGAGACAGTGAAACACAGTGAGACAATGAGACACAGTGAGACAGTGAGACTTACTGAGACACATTGAGACACAGTGAGAGACAATGAGACAGTACGGCACAATGAGACAGTGCTACAATTAGACAGTGAGACACAATGAGACACAGTGAGACAGTGAGAAAATGAGACACAGTGAGACACAGTGAGACCCAGTGAGATAGTAAGACAGTGAGACAGAGTGAGACAGAGTGAGACAGAGTGAGGCAGTGAGATACAGTGAGACAGTGAGACACAGTGAGACACAGAGACACAGTGAGACAGTGAGACACGGTGAGATAGTGATTCACAGTGCGATGCAGTGAGTCAGTGAGAAACACTGAGACACAGCGAGACAGTGAACCAGTGAGACACAATGAGAAACAGAGACACAGTGAGACACAGTGAAACAGTGAGACAGTGAGACACAATGAGATAAAGTGAGTCAGTGAGGCACAGTAAGGCAGTGACACACAGTGAGACAGTAAGACACAGTGAGACAGTGAGACACAGTGAGACATTGAGACACAGGGAGATACAGTGAGACACAGTGAGACAGTGAGACAAAGTGAGACACAGTGAGACAGTGAGACACGGTGAGTCAGTGAGACAGTGACACAGTGTGACACAGTGAGTCACAGTGAGATACAGTGAGACACAGAGACAGTGAGACAGTGAGACACAGTGAGACAGTGATTCACAGTGAGACAGTGAGACACAGTTTGACATATTGAGACAATGAGACACAGTGAGACACAGTTTGACACATTGAGACAATGAGACACAGCAAGACACAGTGAGGCAGTGAGGCACAGTGAGACAGTAAGACAGAGTGAGACAGTGAGACACAGTGAGACACAGTGACACATTGAGGCACAGTGAGACACAGTGAGACCTGGTGAGATAGTAAGACAGTGAGATGGAGTGAGACACAGTGAGGCACAATGAGCCAGTGAGATACAGTGAGACAGTGAGACACAGTGAGACACAGAGGCACAGTGACACAGTGAGACACAGTGAGATACAGTGAGACACAGAGACACATTGAGACAGTTAGACAGTGAAACAGTGAGGCACAGTGAGACAGTGAGTCACAGTGAGACAGTGAGTCACGGTGAGACAGTGATACACTGAGTCACAGTGAGAAAGTGAGACTCAGTGAGACACAGTGAGACAGTGAAACACAGTGAGGCAGTGAGATATAGTGACACAATGAGACAGTGAGACGCAGTGAGACAGTGAGACACAGTGAGACACAGTGAGACACAGTGACGCAGTGAGACACAGTGAGACAGTGAGACACAATGAGTCACAGTGAAACACAGTGATACACAGAGAAACAGTGAGAGAGTGAGATACAATGAGACACACTGAGACAGTGAGACACAGTGAGACACAGAGACACAGTGAGACAGTGAGACACAGTGAGACACAGTGAGACACAATGAGACAC
Source organism: Pristiophorus japonicus (assembly GCF_044704955.1). Classification (NCBI taxonomy): domain Eukaryota; kingdom Metazoa; phylum Chordata; class Chondrichthyes; family Pristiophoridae; genus Pristiophorus; species Pristiophorus japonicus. The sequence continues at coordinate 322,772 of NW_027252614.1, read as the reverse complement.
GCTGAGACACAGTGAGCCAATGAGACACAGTGAACCAGTAAGATACAGTGAGATGGTGAGACACAGTGCGACAATGAGACAGTGTGACACAGTGAGACACAGTGAGACAGTGAGACAGAGTGAGACAGTGAGACACAGTGAGACTGTGTGATAGATTGAGACAGTGAGATACAGTGAGGCAGTGAGACACAGTGAGACAGTGAGACATATTGAGACACAGTGAGACACAAAGAGACAGTGAGACAAAGTGAGACACAGTGAAACAGTGAGACAGTGAGACACAATGAGACACAGTGAGACAGTGACACAGTGTGACAGTGAGACAGTGAGGCAGTGTGACACAGTGAGACACAGTGAGACAAGGTGAGACAGTTAGACACAGTGAGATACAGTGAGAGAGTGAGAAACACTGAGACACAGTGAGACAGTGAGACACAGTGAGGCAGTGAGACACAGTGAGCCAGTAAGACACAGTGAGATGGTGAGACACCGTGAGACACAGTGAGACAGTGAGACACAATGAGACAGTGAGACACAGTGAGACACAGTGAGGCAATGAGACACAGTGAGCCAGTAAGACGCAGTAAGATGGTGAGACACAGTGAGACACAGTGAGACAGTGAGACACAGTGAGACACAGTGAAACAGTTAGACAGTGAGACACAGTGAGACAGTGAGACACAGTGAGACAGTGAGACACGGTGAGACAGTGTGATAGATTTAGACAGTTAGACACAGTGAGGCAGTGAGACACAGTGAGACAGTGAGACTCAGTGAGACATATTGAGACACAGTGAGACACAAAGAGACAGTGAGACAAAGTGAGACACAGTGAAACAGTGAGACAGTGAGATACAATGAGACACAGTGAGACAGTGACACAGTGTGACAGTGAGACAGTGAGGCAGTGTGACACAGTGAGACACAGTGAGACAAGGTGAGACAGTTAGACACAGTGAGATACAGTGAGAGAGTGAGAAACACTGAGACACAGTGAAACAGTGAGACAGTGAGACACAATGAGACACAGTGAGACAGTGACACAGTGTGACAGTGAAACAGTGAGACAGTGTGACACAGTGAGTCAATGTGAGACAGTTAGACACAGTGAGATACAGTGAGAGAGTGAGAAACACTGAGACACAGTGAGACAGTGAGACAGTGAGACACAGTGAGGCAGTGAGACACAGTGAGCCAGTAAGACACAGTGAGATGGTGAGACACAGTGAGACACAGTGAGACAGTGAGCCAGTGAGACACAATGAGACAGTGAGGCACAGTGAGACACAGTAAGGCAGTGAGACACAGTGAGCCAGTAAGACACAGTGAGATGGTGAGACACAGTGAGACACAGTGAAACAGTTAGACAGTGAGACACAATGAGACACAGTGAGACAGTGAGACAATGTGAGACAGTTAGACACAGTGAGATACAGTGAGAGAGTGAGAAACACTGAGACACAGTGAGACAGTGAGGCAGTGAGACACAGTGAGCCAATAAGACACAGTGAGAACATGAGACACAGTGAGACAGTGAGATAGAGTGAGACAGTGAGACACAGTGAGGCAGTGAGATACAGTGAGACAGTGAGACAGTGTGATTCAGTGAGACACATTGAGACACAGTGAGAAACAATGATTCATTGAGACACAGTGAGACACAGTGAAACAGTAAGACACAATGAGATACAGTGAGTCAGTGAGGCACAGTAAGGCGGTGAGACACAGTGAGACAGTAAGACACAGTGAGACAGTGAGACACAGTGAGACATTGAGACACAGGGAGACACAGTGAGACCCGGTGAGATAGTAAGACAGTGAGACAGAGTGAGACACAGTGAGACACAGTGAGACAGTGAGACAACGTGAGACACAGTGAGACAGTGAGACTCGGTGAGACAGTGAGACAGTGACACAGTGTGACACAGTGAGATACAGTGAGATACAGTGAGACACAGAGACACATTGAGACAGTAAGACAGTGAAACAGTGAGACACAGTGAGACAGTGAGTCACAGTGAGACAGTGAAACAGTGAGACACAGTGAGACAGTGAGTCACAGTGAGACAGTGAGACACAGTGAGACAGTGATACACTTAGTCACAGTGAGACAGTGAGACACTGTGAGAAAGTGAGTCAGTGAGACACAGTTAGACAGTGAGACACAGTGAGACAGTGAGAAAAAGTGAGATACAGTTTGACACATTGAGACAATGAGACACAGTGAGACACAGTGAGACAGTAAGACACAGTGACAGTGAGACACAGAGAGACACAGTGAGACATTGAGACATAGTGACACAGTGAGACACAGTGAGACAGTGAGACAGCAGTGATACACAGTGAGACAGTGAGACACAGTGAGACACAGTGAGACAGTGAGACACAGTGAGGCACAGCGAGACACAGTGAGACAGTTAGACAATGAGACAGTGTGATACAATGAGACACAGTGAGACACAGTGAGACAGTGAGACACAGTGAGGCAGTGAGACACAGTGACACAGTGGGGCAGTGAGACTCAGTGAGACATATTGAGACACAGTGAGACACAATGAGACAGTGAGACACAGTGAGACGCAGTGAAACAGTGAGACAGTGAAACAGTGTGACAGTGAGACAGTGAGGCAGTGTGACACAGTGAGACACAGTGAGACAAGGTGAGACAGTTAGACACAGTGAGCTACAGTGAGAGAGTGAGAAACACTGAGACACAGTGAAACAGTGAGACAGTGAGACACAATGAGACACAGTGAGACAGTGACACAGTGTGACAGTGAGACAGTGAGACAGTGTGACACAGTGAGACAATGTGAGACAGTTAGACACAGTGAGATACAGTGAGAGAGTGAGAAACACTGAGACACAGTGAGACAGTGAGACAGTGAGACACAGTGAGGCAGTGAGACACAGTGAGCCAGTAAGACACAGTGAGATGGTGAGACACAGTGAGACACAGTGAGACAGTGAGCCAGTGAGACACAATGAGACAGTGAGACACAGTGAGACACAGTAAGGCAGTGAGACACAGTGAGCCAGTAAGACACAGTGAGATGGTGAGACACAGTGAGACACAGTGAAACAGTTAGACAGTGAGACACAATGAGACACAGTGAGACAGTGAGACACAGTGAGACAATGTGAGACAGTTAGACACAGTGAGATACAGTGAGAGAGTGAGAAACACTGAGACACAGTGAGACAGTGAGGCAGTGAGACACAGTGAGCCAATAAGACACAGTGAGAACATGAGACACAGTGAGACAGTGAGATAGAGTGAGACAGTGAGACACAGTGAGGCAGTGAGATACAGTGAGACAGTGAGACAGTGTGATTCAGTGAGACACATTGAGACACAGTGCGAAACAATGATTCATTGAGACACAGTGAGACACAGTGAAACAGTAAGACACAATGAGATACAGTGAGTCAGTGAGGCACAGTAAGGCAGTGAGACACAGTGAGACAGTAAGACACAGTGAGACAGTGAGACACAGTGAGACATTGAGACACAGGGAGACACAGTGAGACCCGGTGAGATAGTAAGACAGTGAGACAGAGTGAGACACAGTGAGACACAGTGAGACAGTGAGACAACGTGAGACACAGTGAGACAGTGAGACACGGTGAGACAGTGAGACAGTGACACAGTGTGACACAGTGAGATACAGTGAGATACAGTGAGACACAGAGACACATTGAGACAGTGAGACAGTGAAACAGTGAGACACAGTGAGACAGTGAGTCACAGTGAGACAGTGAAACAGTGAGACACAGTGAGACAGTGAGTCACAGTGAGACAGTGAGACACAGTGAGACAGTGATACACTTAGTCACAGTGAGACAGTGAGACACTGTGAGAAAGTGAGTCAGTGAGACACAGTTAGACAGTGAGACACAGTGAGACAGTGAGAAAAAGTGAGATACAGTTTGACACATTGAGACAATGAGACACAGTGAGACACAGTGAGACAGTAAGACACAGTGACAGTGAGACACAGAGAGACACAGTGAGACATTGAGACATAGTGACACAGTGAGACACAGTGAGACAGTGAGACAGCAGTGATACACAGTGAGACAGTGAGACACAGTGAGACACAGTGAGACAGTGAGACACAGTGAGGCACAGTAAGACACAGTGAGACAGTTAGACAATGAGACAGTGTGATACAATGAGACACAGTGAGACACAGTGAGACAGTGAGACACAGTGAGGCAGTGAGACACAGTGACACAGTGAGGCAGTGAGACTCAGTGAGACATATTGAGACACAGTGAGACACAATGAGACAGTGAGACACAGTGAGACGCAGTGAAACAGTGAGACAGTGAAACACAATGAGACACAGTGTGTCAGTGAGACACAGTAAGTCAGTAAGACAGTGACACAGTGTGACACAGTGAGACACAGTGAGATAGAGTGAGACACAGAGACACATTGTGACAGTGAGACAGTGAAACAGTGAGACACAGTGAGACAGTGAGTCACAGTGAGACAGTGAGAAACAGTTTGACACATTGAGAAAATGAGACACAGTGAGACACAGTGAGAGAGTGAGATAGAATGAGACAGTGAGACACAGTGAGACAGTAAGACACAGTGACAGTGAGACACAGTTAAACAAAATGAGACACAGTGAGACAGTGAGACAATGAGACACAGTGAGACACAGTGAGAGAGTGATATAGAGTGAGACAGTGAGACACAGTGAGACAGTAAGACACAGTGACAGTGAGACACAGTGAGACAAAATGAGACACAGTGAGACAGTGATACAGTGAGACACAGTTAGACAGTGAGACACAGTGAGACTCAGTGAGACACAGTGAGGCAGTGAAACACATTGAGACAGTGAGACAGTGTGACTCAGTGAGACACAGTGAGACACAGTGAGACAGTGAGACAGTATGACACAATGAGACACAGTGAGACAATGTGATGCAGTTAGACACAGTGAGATACAGTGAGAGAGTGAGAAACACTGAGACACAGTGAGACAGTGAGACAGTGAGACACAGTGAGGCAGTGAGACACAATGAGCCAGTAAGACACAGTGAGATGGTGAGACACAGTGAGACAGTGAGACAGTGAGACACAATGAGACAGTGAGAAACAGTGAGACACAGTGAGGCAGTGAGACACAGTGAGCTAGTAAGAAACAGTGAGATGGTGAGACACAATGAGACACAGTGAGACAGTGAGACACAGTGAAACAGTTAGACAGTGAGACACAATGAGACACAGTGAGACAGTGAGACACGGTGAGACAGTGAGACAGTGACACAGTGTGACACAGTGAGACACAGTGAGACAATGTGAGGCAGTTAGACACAGTGAGATACAGTGAGAGAGTGAGAAACACTGAGACACAGTGAGACAGTGAGACACAGTGAGGCAGTGAGACACAGTGAGCCAATAAGACACAGTGAGAACATGAGACACAGTGAGACACAGTGAGACAGTGAGATAGTGTGACACAGTGAGACACAGTGAGACAGTGAGATAGAGTGAGATAGTGAGACATAGTGAGGCAGTGAGACACACTGAGACAGTGAGACACAGAGACACAATGAGACACAGTGAGACACAGTGAGATATAGACGTAGTGAGACACAGTAAGACAGTGAGACAGAAAGGCACAGTGAGACACAGTGAGACAGTGAGACAGAATGAGACACAGTGAGACAGTGAGACACAGTGAGACAGTGAGACACACAATGAGACACAGTGAAACACAATGAGAAAATTAGACAATGAGAGAGTGAGACATAGTGAGACACAGTGAGACAGTGAGACACAGTGAGACTGTGAGGAACAGTGAGACACAGTGGACACAGTGAGGCAGTGAGACACAGTGAGACAGTGAGACATCTGTGAGACACAGTGAGACAGTGAGACGCTGAGACACAGTGAGACAGTGAGACACAGTGAGAGAGTGAGACAGTGAGACACAGTGCGACAGTGAGACACAGTGAGACAGTGAGACACAGTGAGGCAGTGAGACACAGTGAGACAGTGAGAAATCTGTGAGACACAGTGAAACAGTGAGATGCTGAGACACAGTGAGACAGTGAGACACAGTGAGACAGTGAGACACAGTGAGACAGTAAGACGTTGAGACACTGTGAGACAGTCAGACAGTGAGACATGGTGAGGCAGTGAGACAGTGAGACAGTCAGACAGTGAGACATGGTGAGGCAGTGAGACAGTGAGACACAGTGAGACAGTGAGGCAGTGAGACACAGTGAGAGAGTGAGACAGTGATACACAGTGAGACAGTGAGAAAGTGAGACACAGTTAGACAGAGTGAGACAGTGAGACACAGTGAGAAACACTGAGACAATGCGAGACAGTGAGATAGTGAGACACAATGAGACACAGTGAGTCAGTGAGACACAGAGAGACACAGTGAGACATTGAGACTCGATGAGACACAGTGAGACGCAGTGAGATACAGTGAGACAGTGAGAAACTCTGAGACACAGTGAGAGAGTGAGAAATCAGACATAGTGAGACACTGCCACACAGTGAGATGCAGTGAGACCGTGAGACACAGGGAGACAGTGAGACAGTGAGACACAGGGAGACAGTGAGACACAGTGAGCCAGTGAGACAGTGAGACACAGTGTGACAGTGAGACAGTGAGACAGTGAGACACAGTGAGACAGTGAGACAGTGAGACACAGTGAGATGGTGAGGCACAGTGAGACAGTGAGACACAGTGAGTCAAAGCGAGACAGTGAGACACAGTGAGATACAGTGAGAAAGTGAGAAAAACAGAGACAAAGTGAGACAGTGAGGCATAGTGAGATGGTGAGACACAGTGAGACAGTGAGACACAGTGAGATGGTGAGACACAGTGAGACACAGTGAGACAGTGAGATGGTGCGACACAGTGAGACACAGTGAAACACAGAGAGAGAGTAAGGCAGTGAGACACAGTGAGACACAGTGAGATACAGGGAGATACAGTGAGATACAGTGAGACACAGAGACACAATGGGACAGTGAGACAGTGAAACAGTGAGACACACTGAGACAGTGAGTCACAGTGAGACAGTGAGACACAGTGCGACAGTGATACAGTGCGTCACAGTGAGACAGGGAGACACAGTGAGACAGTGAGACACAGTGAGACAGTGAGACACAGTGAGACAGTAAGACGTTGAGACACTGTGAGACAGTCAGACAGTGAGACATGGTAAGGCAGTGAGACAGTGAGACACAGTTAGACAGAGTGAGACAGTGAGACACAGTGAGAAACACTGAGACAATGCGAGACAGTGAGACAGTAAGACACAATGAGACACAGTGAGTCAGTGAGACACAGAGAGACACAGTGAGACATTGAGACTCGATGAGACACAGTGAGACGCAGTGAGATACAGTGAGACAGTGAGAAACTCTGAGACACAGTGAGAGAGTGAGAAATCAGACATAGTGAGACACTGACACACAGTGAGATGCAGTGAGACTGTGAGACACAGTGAGACACAGTTAGACAGTGAGACAGTGAGACACAGGGAGACAGTGAGACAGTGAGACACAGGGAGACAGTGAGACACAGTGAGCCAGTGAGACAGTGAGACACAGTGTGACAGTGAGACAGTGAGACAGTGAGACACAGTGAGACAGTGAGACAGTGAGACACAGTGAGATGGTGAGACACAGTGAGACACAGTGAGACAGTGAGACACAGTGAGTCAAAGCAAGACAGTGAGACACAGTGAGATACAGTGAGAAAGTGAGAAACACAGAGACAAAGTGAGACAGTGAGGCATAGTGAGATGGTGAGACACAGTGAGACAGTGAGACACAGTGAGATGGTGAGACACAGTGAGACACAGTGAGACAGTGAGATGGTGCGTCACAGTGAGACACAGTGAAACACAGAGAGACAGTAAGGCAGTGAGACAGAGTGAGACACAGTGAGATACAGGGAGATACAGTGAGACACAGTGAGACACAGTGAGACAATGAGACACAGTGAGACAGTGAGACTTACTGAGACACATTGAGACACAGTGCGAGACAATGAGACAGTGAGACACAATGAGACAGAGCTACAATTAGACAGTGAGACACAATGAGACACAGTGAGTCAGTGAGACACAGTGAGGCAGTGAGAGACAGTGAGACCGTAAGAGACAGTGAGACAGTGAGACACAGTGAGACACAGTGAGACACAGTGCGACCCGGTGAGATAGTAAGACAGTGTGTCTCACTGTCTCACTGTAACTCACTTTGTCACATTGTCTCACTGTGTCTCACTGTGTCACACTCTCACTGTCTCACTGTGACACAGTGAGACAGTGAGACACAGTGAGACAGTGAGATAGAGTGAGACAGAGAGAAACAGTGAGACAGTGACACACAGTGAGACAGTGAGACTCAGTGAGACACATTGAGACACAGTGAGACACAATGAGACAGTGAGACACAGTGAGACAGTGAGACAGTGAGACACAATGAGACAGTGAGACACAGTGAGACACAGTGAGGCAGTGAGACACAGAGAGCCAGTAAGACACAGTGAGATGGTGAGACACAGTGAGACACAGTGAGACAGTGAGATTCAGTGAGACAGTGAGATACAGTGAGACAGAGACACAGTGAGACAGTGAGACACAGTGAGTCAGTGATACAGTGACAGTGTGACACAGTGAGATACAGTGAGACACAGAGACACATTGAGAGAGTGAGACAGTGAAACAGTGAGACTCAGTGAGACAGTGAGTCACAGTGAGACAGTGAGACACAGTGAGACAGTGATATACTGAGTCACAGTGAGACAGTGAATCAGTGAGACACAGTGAGACACAGTGAGACACAGTGAGATTAAGTGAGACAGTGAAACACAGTGAGACAATGAGACACAGTGAGACAGTGAGACTTACTGAGACACATTGAGACACAGTGAGAGACAATGAGACAGTAAGGCACAATGACACAGTGCTACAATTAGACAGTGAGACACAATGAGACACAGTGAGTCAGTGAGACACAGTGAGACAGTGAGACAATGAGACACAGTGAGACCCGGTGAGATAGTAAGACAGTGAGACAGAGTGAGACAGAGTGAGACAGAGTGAGGCAGTGAGATACAGTGAGACAGTGAGACACAGTGAGGCACAGAGACACAGTGAGACAGTGAGACACGGTGAGACAGTGATTCACGGTGCGATGCAGTGAGTCAGTGTTAAACACTGAGACACAGCGAGACAGTGAAACAGTGAGATACAATGAGAGACAGAGACACAGTGAGACAGTGAGACATGGCAAGACAGTGAGACAGTGACACAGTGTGACACAGTGAGACACAGTGAGAAACAGTGAGACAATGCGAGACAGTGAGACACATGAGAGTCAGTGAGACATGAGAAACACTGAGACACAGTGAGACAGTGAGGCACAATGAGACACAGAGACACAGTGAGGCAGTGAGACACAGTGAGGCAGTAAGACAGTGAGATAGAGTGAGACACAGAGACACATTGAGACAGTGACACAGTGAAACAGTGAGACACAGTGAGACAGTGAGTCACAGTGAGACAGTGAGACACAGTTTGACACATTGAGACAATGAGACACAGTGAGACACAGTGAGAGAGTGATATAGAGTGAGACAGTGAGACACAATGAGACAGTAAGACACAGTGACAGTGAGACACAGTGAGACAAAATGAGACACAGTGAGACAGTGAGACACAGTTAGACAGTGAGACACAGTGAGACTCAGTGAGACACAGTGAGGCAGTGAAACACATTGAGACAGTGAGACTCAGTGAGACACATTGAGACACAGTGAGACAGTATGACACAATGAGACACAGTGAGACAATGTGATGCAGTTAGACACAGTGAGATACAGTGAGAGAGTGAGAAACACTGAGACACAGTGAGACAGTGAGACAGTGAGACACAGTGAGGCAGTGAGACACAATGAGCCAGTAAGACACAGTGAGATGGTGAGACACAGTGAGACACAGTGACACATTGAGGCACAGTGAGACAGTGAGGCACAATGAGACACAGAGACACGGTGAGGCAGTGAGACACAGTGAGGCAGTAAGACACAGTGAAACGGTGAGACACAGTGAGACACAGTGAGACACAGTGAGATAGAGTGAGACACAGAGACACATTGAGACAGTGACACAGTGAAACAGTGAGACACAGTGAGACAGTGAGTCACAGTGAGACAGTGAGACACAGTTTGACACATTGAGACAATGAGACACATTGAGATACAGTGAGAGAGTGATATAGAGTGAGACAGTGAGACACAGTGAGACAGTAAGACACAGTGACAGTGAGACACAGTGAGACAAATTGAGACACAGTGAGACAGTGAGACAGTGAGACACAGTTAGACAGTGAGACACAGTGAGACTCAGTGAGACACAGTGAGGCAGTGAAACACATTGAGACAGTGAGACAGTGTGACTCAGTGAGACACATTGAGACACAGTGAGACAGTGAGACAGTATGACACAATGAGACACAGTGAGACAATGTAATCAGTTAGACACAGTGAGATACAGTGAGAGAGTGAGAAAAACTGAGACACAGTGAGACAGTGAGACAGTGAGACACAGTGAGGCAGTGAGACACAGTGAGCCAGTAAGACACAGTGAGATGGTGAGACACAGTGAGACAGTGAGACAGTGAGACACAATGAGACAGTGAGACACAGTGAGACACAGTGAGGCAGTGAGACACAATGAGACAGTGAGACACAGTGAGACACAGTGAGGCAGTGAGACACAGTGAGCCAGTAAGACACAGTGAGATGGTGAGACACAGTGAGACACAGTGAGACAGTGAGTTTCAGTGAGACAGTGAGATACAGTGAGACAGAGACACAGGGAGACAGTGTGACACAGTGAGATACAGTGAGACACAGAGACACATTGAGAGAGTGAGACAGTGAAACAGTGAGACACAGTGAGACAGTGAGTCACAGTGAGACAGTGAGACACAGTGAGACAGTGATACACTGAGTCACAGTGAGACAGTGAATCAGTGAGACACAGTGAGACACAGTGAGACACAGTGAGATTAAGTGAGACAGTGAAACACAGTGAGACAATGAGACACAGTGAGACAGTGAGACTTACTGAGACACATTGAGACACAGTGAGAGACAATGAGACAGTACGGCACAATGAGACAGTGCTACAATTAGACAGTGAGACACAATGAGACACAGTGAGACAGTGAGAAAATGAGACACAGTGAGACACAGTGAGACCCAGTGAGATAGTAAGACAGTGAGACAGAGTGAGACAGAGTGAGACAGAGTGAGGCAGTGAGATACAGTGAGACAGTGAGACACAGTGAGACACAGAGACACAGTGAGACAGTGAGACACGGTGAGATAGTGATTCACAGTGCGATGCAGTGAGTCAGTGAGAAACACTGAGACACAGCGAGACAGTGAACCAGTGAGACACAATGAGAAACAGAGACACAGTGAGACACAGTGAAACAGTGAGACAGTGAGACACAATGAGATAAAGTGAGTCAGTGAGGCACAGTAAGGCAGTGACACACAGTGAGACAGTAAGACACAGTGAGACAGTGAGACACAGTGAGACATTGAGACACAGGGAGATACAGTGAGACACAGTGAGACAGTGAGACAAAGTGAGACACAGTGAGACAGTGAGACACGGTGAGTCAGTGAGACAGTGACACAGTGTGACACAGTGAGTCACAGTGAGATACAGTGAGACACAGAGACAGTGAGACAGTGAGACACAGTGAGACAGTGATTCACAGTGAGACAGTGAGACACAGTTTGACATATTGAGACAATGAGACACAGTGAGACACAGTTTGACACATTGAGACAATGAGACACAGCAAGACACAGTGAGGCAGTGAGGCACAGTGAGACAGTAAGACAGAGTGAGACAGTGAGACACAGTGAGACACAGTGACACATTGAGGCACAGTGAGACACAGTGAGACCTGGTGAGATAGTAAGACAGTGAGATGGAGTGAGACACAGTGAGGCACAATGAGCCAGTGAGATACAGTGAGACAGTGAGACACAGTGAGACACAGAGGCACAGTGACACAGTGAGACACAGTGAGATACAGTGAGACACAGAGACACATTGAGACAGTGAGACAGTGAAACAGTGAGGCACAGTGAGACAGTGAGTCACAGTGAGACAGTGAGTCACGGTGAGACAGTGATACACTGAGTCACAGTGAGAAAGTGAGACTCAGTGAGACACAGTGAGACAGTGAAACACAGTGAGGCAGTGAGATATAGTGACACAATGAGACAGTGAGACGCAGTGAGACAGTGAGACACAGTGAGACACAGTGAGACACAGTGACGCAGTGAGACACAGTGAGACAGTGAGACACAATGAGTCACAGTGAAACACAGTGATACACAGAGAAACAGTGAGAGAGTGAGATACAATGAGACACACTGAGACAGTGAGACACAGTGAGACACAGAGACACAGTGAGACAGTGAGACACAGTGAGACACAGTGAGACACAATGAGACACGCTGAGACACAGTGAGCCAATGAGACACAGTGAACCAGTAAGATACAGTGAGATGGTGAGACACAGTGCGACAATGAGACAGTGTGACACAGTGAGACACAGTGAGACAGTGAGACAGAGTGAGACAGTGAGACACAGTGAGACTGTGTGATAGATTGAGACAGTGAGATACAGTGAGGCAGTGAGACACAGTGAGACAGTGAGACATATTGAGACACAGTGAGACACAAAGAGACAGTGAGACAAAGTGAGACACAGTGAAACAGTGAGACAGTGAGACACAATGAGACACAGTGAGACAGTGACACAGTGTGACAGTGAGACAGTGAGGCAGTGTGACACAGTGAGACACAGTGAGACAAGGTGAGACAGTTAGACACAGTGAGATACAGTGAGAGAGTGAGAAACACTGAGACACAGTGAGACAGTGAGACAGTGAGACACAGTGAGGCAGTGAGACACAGTGAGCCAGTAAGACACAGTGAGATGGTGAGACACCGTGAGACACAGTGAGACAGTGAGACACAATGAGACAGTGAGACACAGTGAGACACAGTGAGGCAATGAGACACAGTGAGCCAGTAAGACGCAGTAAGATGGTGAGACACAGTGAGACACAGTGAGACAGTGAGACACAGTGAGACACAGTGAAACAGTTAGACAGTGAGACACAGTGAGACAGTGAGACACAGTGAGACAGTGAGACACGGTGAGACAGTGTGATAGATTTAGACAGTTAGACACAGTGAGGCAGTGAGACACAGTGAGACAGTGAGACTCAGTGAGACATATTGAGACACAGTGAGACACAAAGAGACAGTGAGACAAAGTGAGACACAGTGAAACAGTGAGACAGTGAGATACAATGAGACACAGTGAGACAGTGACACAGTGTGACAGTGAGACAGTGAGGCAGTGTGACACAGTGAGACACAGTGAGACAAGGTGAGACAGTTAGACACAGTGAGATACAGTGAGAGAGTGAGAAACACTGAGACACAGTGAAACAGTGAGACAGTGAGACACAATGAGACACAGTGAGACAGTGACACAGTGTGACAGTGAGACAGTGAGACAGTGTGACACAGTGAGTCAATGTGAGACAGTTAGACACAGTGAGATACAGTGAGAGAGTGAGAAACACTGAGACACAGTGAGACAGTGAGACAGTGAGACACAGTGAGGCAGTGAGACACAGTGAGCCAGTAAGACACAGTGAGATGGTGAGACACAGTGAGACACAGTGAGACAGTGAGCCAGTGAGACACAATGAGACAGTGAGGCACAGTGAGACACAGTAAGGCAGTGAGACACAGTGAGCCAGTAAGACACAGTGAGATGGTGAGACACAGTGAGACACAGTGAAACAGTTAGACAGTGAGACACAATGAGACACAGTGAGACAGTGAGACAATGTGAGACAGTTAGACACAGTGAGATACAGTGAGAGAGTGAGAAACACTGAGACACAGTGAGACAGTGAGGCAGTGAGACACAGTGAGCCAATAAGACACAGTGAGAACATGAGACACAGTGAGACAGTGAGATAGAGTGAGACAGTGAGACACAGTGAGGCAGTGAGATACAGTGAGACAGTGAGACAGTGTGATTCAGTGAGACACATTGAGACACAGTGAGAAACAATGATTCATTGAGACACAGTGAGACACAGTGAAACAGTAAGACACAATGAGATACAGTGAGTCAGTGAGGCACAGTAAGGCGGTGAGACACAGTGAGACAGTAAGACACAGTGAGACAGTGAGACACAGTGAGACATTGAGACACAGGGAGACACAGTGAGACCCGGTGAGATAGTAAGACAGTGAGACAGAGTGAGACACAGTGAGACACAGTGAGACAGTGAGACAACGTGAGACACAGTGAGACAGTGAGACTCGGTGAGACAGTGAGACAGTGACACAGTGTGACACAGTGAGATACAGTGAGATACAGTGAGACACAGAGACACATTGAGACAGTAAGACAGTGAAACAGTGAGACACAGTGAGACAGTGAGTCACAGTGAGACAGTGAAACAGTGAGACACAGTGAGACAGTGAGTCACAGTGAGACAGTGAGACACAGTGAGACAGTGATACACTTAGTCACAGTGAGACAGTGAGACACTGTGAGAAAGTGAGTCAGTGAGACACAGTTAGACAGTGAGACACAGTGAGACAGTGAGAAAAAGTGAGATACAGTTTGACACATTGAGACAATGAGACACAGTGAGACACAGTGAGACAGTAAGACACAGTGACAGTGAGACACAGAGAGACACAGTGAGACATTGAGACATAGTGACACAGTGAGACACAGTGAGACAGTGAGACAGCAGTGATACACAGTGAGACAGTGAGACACAGTGAGACACAGTGAGACAGTGAGACACAGTGAGGCACAGCGAGACACAGTGAGACAGTTAGACAATGAGACAGTGTGATACAATGAGACACAGTGAGACACAGTGAGACAGTGAGACACAGTGAGGCAGTGAGACACAGTGACACAGTGGGGCAGTGAGACTCAGTGAGACATATTGAGACACAGTGAGACACAATGAGACAGTGAGACACAGTGAGACGCAGTGAAACAGTGAGACAGTGAAACAGTGTGACAGTGAGACAGTGAGGCAGTGTGACACAGTGAGACACAGTGAGACAAGGTGAGACAGTTAGACACAGTGAGCTACAGTGAGAGAGTGAGAAACACTGAGACACAGTGAAACAGTGAGACAGTGAGACACAATGAGACACAGTGAGACAGTGACACAGTGTGACAGTGAGACAGTGAGACAGTGTGACACAGTGAGACAATGTGAGACAGTTAGACACAGTGAGATACAGTGAGAGAGTGAGAAACACTGAGACACAGTGAGACAGTGAGACAGTGAGACACAGTGAGGCAGTGAGACACAGTGAGCCAGTAAGACACAGTGAGATGGTGAGACACAGTGAGACACAGTGAGACAGTGAGCCAGTGAGACACAATGAGACAGTGAGACACAGTGAGACACAGTAAGGCAGTGAGACACAGTGAGCCAGTAAGACACAGTGAGATGGTGAGACACAGTGAGACACAGTGAAACAGTTAGACAGTGAGACACAATGAGACACAGTGAGACAGTGAGACACAGTGAGACAATGTGAGACAGTTAGACACAGTGAGATACAGTGAGAGAGTGAGAAACACTGAGACACAGTGAGACAGTGAGGCAGTGAGACACAGTGAGCCAATAAGACACAGTGAGAACATGAGACACAGTGAGACAGTGAGATAGAGTGAGACAGTGAGACACAGTGAGGCAGTGAGATACAGTGAGACAGTGAGACAGTGTGATTCAGTGAGACACATTGAGACACAGTGCGAAACAATGATTCATTGAGACACAGTGAGACACAGTGAAACAGTAAGACACAATGAGATACAGTGAGTCAGTGAGGCACAGTAAGGCAGTGAGACACAGTGAGACAGTAAGACACAGTGAGACAGTGAGACACAGTGAGACATTGAGACACAGGGAGACACAGTGAGACCCGGTGAGATAGTAAGACAGTGAGACAGAGTGAGACACAGTGAGACACAGTGAGACAGTGAGACAACGTGAGGCACAGTGAGACAGTGAGACACGGTGAGACAGTGAGACAGTGACACAGTGTGACACAGTGAGATACAGTGAGATACAGTGAGACACAGAGACACATTGAGACAGTGAGACAGTGAAACAGTGAGACACAGTGAGACAGTGAGTCACAGTGAGACAGTGAAACAGTGAGACACAGTGAGACAGTGAGTCACAGTGAGACAGTGAGACACAGTGAGACAGTGATACACTTAGTCACAGTGAGACAGTGAGACACTGTGAGAAAGTGAGTCAGTGAGACACAGTTAGACAGTGAGACACAGTGAGACAGTGAGAAAAAGTGAGATACAGTTTGACACATTGAGACAATGAGACACAGTGAGACACAGTGAGACAGTAAGACACAGTGACAGTGAGACACAGAGAGACACAGTGAGACATTGAGACATAGTGACACAGTGAGACACAGTGAGACAGTGAGACAGCAGTGATACACAGTGAGACAGTGAGACACAGTGAGACACAGTGAGACAGTGAGACACAGTGAGGCACAGTAAGACACAGTGAGACAGTTAGACAATGAGACAGTGTGATACAATGAGACACAGTGAGACACAGTGAGACAGTGAGACACAGTGAGGCAGTGAGACACAGTGACACAGTGAGGCAGTGAGACTCAGTGAGACATATTGAGACACAGTGAGACACAATGAGACAGTGAGACACAGTGAGACGCAGTGAAACAGTGAGACAGTGAAACACAATGAGACACAGTGTGTCAGTGAGACACAGTAAGTCAGTAAGACAGTGACACAGTGTGACACAGTGAGACACAGTGAGATAGAGTGAGACACAGAGACACATTGTGACAGTGAGACAGTGAAACAGTGAGACACAGTGAGACAGTGAGTCACAGTGAGACAGTGAGAAACAGTTTGACACATTGAGAAAATGAGACACAGTGAGACACAGTGAGAGAGTGAGATAGAATGAGACAGTGAGACACAGTGAGACAGTAAGACACAGTGACAGTGAGACACAGTTAAACAAAATGAGACACAGTGAGACAGTGAGACAATGAGACACAGTGAGACACAGTGAGAGAGTGATATAGAGTGAGACAGTGAGACACAGTGAGACAGTAAGACACAGTGACAGTGAGACACAGTGAGACAAAATGAGACACAGTGAGACAGTGATACAGTGAGACACAGTTAGACAGTGAGACACAGTGAGACTCAGTGAGACACAGTGAGGCAGTGAAACACATTGAGACAGTGAGACAGTGTGACTCAGTGAGACACAGTGAGACACAGTGAGACAGTGAGACAGTATGACACAATGAGACACAGTGAGACAATGTGATGCAGTTAGACACAGTGAGATACAGTGAGAGAGTGAGAAACACTGAGACACAGTGAGACAGTGAGACAGTGAGACACAGTGAGGCAGTGAGACACAATGAGCCAGTAAGACACAGTGAGATGGTGAGACACAGTGAGACAGTGAGACAGTGAGACACAATGAGACAGTGAGAAACAGTGAGACACAGTGAGGCAGTGAGACACAGTGAGCTAGTAAGAAACAGTGAGATGGTGAGACACAATGAGACACAGTGAGACAGTGAGACACAGTGAAACAGTTAGACAGTGAGACACAATGAGACACAGTGAGACAGTGAGACACGGTGAGACAGTGAGACAGTGACACAGTGTGACACAGTGAGACACAGTGAGACAATGTGAGGCAGTTAGACACAGTGAGATACAGTGAGAGAGTGAGAAACACTGAGACACAGTGAGACAGTGAGACACAGTGAGGCAGTGAGACACAGTGAGCCAATAAGACACAGTGAGAACATGAGACACAGTGAGACACAGTGAGACAGTGAGATAGTGTGACACAGTGAGACACAGTGAGACAGTGAGATAGAGTGAGATAGTGAGACATAGTGAGGCAGTGAGACACACTGAGACAGTGAGACACAGAGACACAATGAGACACAGTGAGACACAGTGAGATATAGACGTAGTGAGACACAGTAAGACAGTGAGACAGAAAGGCACAGTGAGACACAGTGAGACAGTGAGACAGAATGAGACACAGTGAGACAGTGAGACACAGTGAGACAGTGAGACACACAATGAGACACAGTGAAACACAATGAGAAAATTAGACAATGAGAGAGTGAGACATAGTGAGACACAGTGAGACAGTGAGACACAGTGAGACTGTGAGGAACAGTGAGACACAGTGGACACAGTGAGGCAGTGAGACACAGTGAGACAGTGAGACATCTGTGAGACACAGTGAGACAGTGAGACGCTGAGACACAGTGAGACAGTGAGACACAGTGAGAGAGTGAGACAGTGAGACACAGTGCGACAGTGAGACACAGTGAGACAGTGAGACACAGTGAGGCAGTGAGACACAGTGAGACAGTGAGAAATCTGTGAGACACAGTGAAACAGTGAGATGCTGAGACACAGTGAGACAGTGAGACACAGTGAGACAGTGAGACACAGTGAGACAGTAAGACGTTGAGACACTGTGAGACAGTCAGACAGTGAGACATGGTGAGGCAGTGAGACAGTGAGACAGTCAGACAGTGAGACATGGTGAGGCAGTGAGACAGTGAGACACAGTGAGACAGTGAGGCAGTGAGACACAGTGAGAGAGTGAGACAGTGATACACAGTGAGACAGTGAGAAAGTGAGACACAGTTAGACAGAGTGAGACAGTGAGACACAGTGAGAAACACTGAGACAATGCGAGACAGTGAGATAGTGAGACACAATGAGACACAGTGAGTCAGTGAGACACAGAGAGACACAGTGAGACATTGAGACTCGATGAGACACAGTGAGACGCAGTGAGATACAGTGAGACAGTGAGAAACTCTGAGACACAGTGAGAGAGTGAGAAATCAGACATAGTGAGACACTGCCACACAGTGAGATGCAGTGAGACCGTGAGACACAGGGAGACAGTGAGACAGTGAGACACAGGGAGACAGTGAGACACAGTGAGCCAGTGAGACAGTGAGACACAGTGTGACAGTGAGACAGTGAGACAGTGAGACACAGTGAGACAGTGAGACAGTGAGACACAGTGAGATGGTGAGGCACAGTGAGACAGTGAGACACAGTGAGTCAAAGCGAGACAGTGAGACACAGTGAGATACAGTGAGAAAGTGAGAAAAACAGAGACAAAGTGAGACAGTGAGGCATAGTGAGATGGTGAGACACAGTGAGACAGTGAGACACAGTGAGATGGTGAGACACAGTGAGACACAGTGAGACAGTGAGATGGTGCGACACAGTGAGACACAGTGAAACACAGAGAGAGAGTAAGGCAGTGAGACACAGTGAGACACAGTGAGATACAGGGAGATACAGTGAGATACAGTGAGACACAGAGACACAATGGGACAGTGAGACAGTGAAACAGTGAGACACACTGAGACAGTGAGTCACAGTGAGACAGTGAGACACAGTGCGACAGTGATACAGTGCGTCACAGTGAGACAGGGAGACACAGTGAGACAGTGAGACACAGTGAGACAGTGAGACACAGTGAGACAGTAAGACGTTGAGACACTGTGAGACAGTCAGACAGTGAGACATGGTAAGGCAGTGAGACAGTGAGACACAGTTAGACAGAGTGAGGCAGTGAGACACAGTGAGAAACACTGAGACAATGCGAGACAGTGAGACAGTAAGACACAATGAGACACAGTGAGTCAGTGAGACACAGAGAGACACAGTGAGACATTGAGACTCGATGAGACACAGTGAGACGCAGTGAGATACAGTGAGACAGTGAGAAACTCTGAGACACAGTGAGAGAGTGAGAAATCAGACATAGTGAGACACTGACACACAGTGAGATGCAGTGAGACTGTGAGACACAGTGAGACACAGTTAGACAGTGAGACAGTGAGACACAGGGAGACAGTGAGACAGTGAGACACAGGGAGACAGTGAGACACAGTGAGCCAGTGAGACAGTGAGACACAGTGTGACAGTGAGACAGTGAGACAGTGAGACACAGTGAGACAGTGAGACAGTGAGACACAGTGAGATGGTGAGACACAGTGAGACACAGTGAGACAGTGAGACACAGTGAGTCAAAGCAAGACAGTGAGACACAGTGAGATACAGTGAGAAAGTGAGAAACACAGAGACAAAGTGAGACAGTGAGGCATAGTGAGATGGTGAGACACAGTGAGACAGTGAGACACAGTGAGATGGTGAGACACAGTGAGACACAGTGAGACAGTGAGATGGTGCGTCACAGTGAGACACAGTGAAACACAGAGAGACAGTAAGGCAGTGAGACAGAGTGAGACACAGTGAGATACAGGGAGATACAGTGAGACACAGTGAGACACAGTGAGACAATGAGACACAGTGAGACAGTGAGACTTACTGAGACACATTGAGACACAGTGCGAGACAATGAGACAGTGAGACACAATGAGACAGAGCTACAATTAGACAGTGAGACACAATGAGACACAGTGAGTCAGTGAGACACAGTGAGGCAGTGAGAGACAGTGAGACCGTAAGAGACAGTGAGACAGTGAGACACAGTGAGACACAGTGAGACACAGTGCGACCCGGTGAGATAGTAAGACAGTGTGTCTCACTGTCTCACTGTAACTCACTTTGTCACATTGTCTCACTGTGTCTCACTGTGTCACACTCTCACTGTCTCACTGTGACACAGTGAGACAGTGAGACACAGTGAGACAGTGAGATAGAGTGAGACAGAGAGAAACAGTGAGACAGTGACACACAGTGAGACAGTGAGACTCAGTGAGACACATTGAGACACAGTGAGACACAATGAGACAGTGAGACACAGTGAGACAGTGAGACAGTGAGACACAATGAGACACAGTGAGGCTCTGTCACACAGTGAGGGTCTAAGACACAGTGAGACAGTAAGACACAGTGATACAGTGAGACAGTGAGACAGTGCAACCCAGTGAGACAATGAGACACAGTGAGACACAATGAGACCCAGTGAGACAGTGAGAAACACTGAGAGACATTGAGACAGTGAGACAGTGAGATAGTGTGAGACAGTGAGATAGTGTGAGACAGTGAGACACAGTGAGACAGTGAGACTCAGTGAGACCCATTGAGACACAGTGAGACACAATGATACAGTGAGACACAGTGAGACACAGTGAGACAATGAGACAGTGAGACACGGTGAGACAGTGAGACAGTGAAACAGTGTGACACAGTGAGACACAGTGAGACAATGCTATACAGTGAGACACAGTGAGATACAGTGAGACAGTGAGAAACACTGAGAGACAGTGAGACAGTGAGACAGTGGGACACAATGAGACACAGTGAGTCAGTGAGGCACAGTGAGGCAGTGAGACACATTGAGACAGTAAGACACAGTGAGATGGTGAGACACAGTGAGACACAGTGAGACAGTGAGACCTGGTGACACAGTGAGACACAGTGAGGCAGTGAGACACAGTGAGACAGTGAGACACATTGAGACAGTAAGACACAGTGAGATGGTGAGACACAGTGAGACACAGTGAGACAGTGAGACCTGGTGACACAGTGAGACACAATGAGGCAGTGAGACACAGTGAGACAGTGAGACTCAGTGAGACACATTGAGACACAGTGAGACACAATGATACAGTGAGACACAGTGAGACACAGTGAGACAGTGAGACACAATGAGACACAGTGAGTCAGTGAGACACAGTGAGTCAGTGAGACACAGTGAGACAGTAAAGCACAGTGAGACAGTGAGACACAGTGTGACACAGTGAGACAGTGAGACACAGTGAGACAGTGAGACACAGTGATACTCTGAGTCACAGTGAGACAGTGAGACACAGTAAGACAGTGAGTCAGTGAGACACAGTGAGTCATTGAGAGACAGTGAGACAGTGAGACACAGTGAGAGACAGTAACACAGTGAGACACAGTGAGGCAGTCAGACTCAGTGAGACACAGTGAGACACAATGAGACAGTGAGACACAGTGAGACACAGTGAAATAGTGAGACAGTGAGACACAGTGAGACAGTGAGATATTGAGACACAGTGATGCTCTGAGAAACACAGAGAGTGAGACATAGTGAAACACATTGAGACATAGTGAGGCAGTGAGACACACTGAGACAGTGAGACACAGAGACACAATGAGACACAGTGAGACACAGTGAGATATAGACGTAGTGAGACACAGTAAGACAGTGAGACAGAAAGGCACAGTGAGACACAGTGAGACAGTGAGACAGAATGAGACACAGTGAGACAGTGAGACACAGTGAGACAGTGAGACACACAATGAGACACAGTGAAACACAATGAGAAAATTAGACAATGAGAGAGTGAGACATAGTGAGACACAGTGAGACAGTGAGACACAGTGAGACAGTGAGGAACAGTGAGACACAGTGGACACAGTGAGGCAGTGAGACACAGTGAGACAGTGAGAAATCTGTGAGACACAGTGAGACAGTGAGATGCTGAGACACAGTGAGACAGTGAGACACAGTGAGACAGTAAGACGTTGAGACACTGTGAGACAGTCAGACAGTGAGACATGGTGAGACAGTGAGACACAGTGAGACAGCGAGGCAGTGAGACACAGTGAGACAGTGAGACACAGTGAGAGAGTGAGACAGTGAGACACAGTGAGACAGTGAGAAAGTGAGACACAGTTAGACAGAGTGAGACAGTGAGACACAGTGAGAAACACTGAGACAATGCGAGACAGTGAGACAGTGAGACACAATGAGACACAGTGAGTCAGTGAGACACAGAGAGACACAGTGAGACATTGAGACTCGATGAGACACAGTGAGACGCAGTGAGATACAGTGAGACAGTGAGAAACTCTGAGACACAGTGAGAGAGTGAGAAAGCAGACATAGTGAGACACTGACACACAGTGAGATGCAGTGAGACTGCGGGACACAGTGAGACACAGTTAGACAGTGAGACAGTGAGACACAGGGAGACAGTGAGACAGTGAGACACAGGGAGACAGTGAGACACAGTGAGCCAGTGAGACAGTGAGACACAGTGTGACAGTGAGACAGTGAGACAGTGAGACACAGTGAGACAGTGAGACAGTGAGACACAGTGAGATGGTGAGACACAGTGAGACACAGTGAGACAGTGAGACACAGTGAGTCAAATCGAGACAGTGAGACACAGTGAGATACAGTGAGAAAGTGAGAAAACAGAGACAAAGTGAGACAGTGAGGCATAGTGAGATGGTGAGACACAGTGAGACAGTGAGACACAGTGATACCCTGAGTCACAGTGAGACAGTGAGACACAGTAAGACAGTGAGTCAGTGAGACACAGTGAGACATTGAGACACAGTGAGACAGTGAGACACAGTGAGAGACAGTAACACAGTGAGACACAGTGAGGCAGTCAGACTCAGTGAGACACAGTGAGACACAATGAGACAGTGAGACACAGTGAGACACAGTGAAATAGTGAGACAGTGAGACACAGTGAGACAGTGAGATATTGAGACACAGTGATGCTCTGAGAAACACAGAGAGTGAGACATAGTGAAACACATTGAGACATAGTGAGGCAGTGAGACACACTGAGACAGTGAGACACAGAGCCACAATGAGACACAGTGAGACACAGTGAGATATAGACGTAGTGAGACACAGTAAGACAGTGAGACAGAAAGGCACAGTGAGACACAGTGAGACAGTGAGACAGAATGAGACACAGTGAGACAGTGAGACACAGTGAGACAGTGAGACACACAATGAGACACAGTGAAACACAATGAGAAAATTAGACAATGAGAGAGTGAGACATAGTGAGACACAGTGAGACAGTGAGACACAGTGAGACAGTGAGGAACAGTGAGACACAGTGGACACAGTGAGGCAGTGAGACACAGTGAGACAGTGAGAAATCTGTGAGACACAGTGAGACAGTGAGATGCTGAGACACAGTGAGACAGTGAGACACAGTGAGACAGTGAGACACAGTGAGGCAGTGAGACACAGTGAGACAGTGAGAAATCTGTGAGACACAGTGAAACAGTGAGATGCTGAGACACAGTGAGACAGTGAGACACAGTGAGACAGTGAGACACAGTGAGACAGTAAGACGTTGAGACACTGTGAGACAGTCAGACAGTGAGACATGGTGAGGCAGTGAGACAGTGAGACAGTCAGACAGTGAGACATGGTGAGGCAGTGAGACAGTGAGACACAGTGAGACAGTGAGGCAGTGAGACACAGTGAGAGAGTGAGACAGTGAGACACAGTGAGACAGTGAGAAAGTGAGACACAGTTAGACAGAGTGAGACAGTGAGACACAGTGAGAAACACTGAGACAATGCGAGACAGTGAGATAGTGAGACACAATGAGACACAGTGAGTCAGTGAGACACAGAGAGACACAGTGAGACATTGAGACTCGATGAGACACAGTGAGACGCAGTGAGATACAGTGAGACAGTGAGAAACTCTGAGACACAGTGAGAGAGTGAGAAATCAGACATAGTGAGACACTGCCACACAGTGAGATGCAGTGAGACCGTGAGACACAGGGAGACAGTGAGACAGTGAGACACAGGGAGACAGTGAGACACAGTGAGCCAGTGAGACAGTGAGACACAGTGTGACAGTGAGACAGTGAGACAGTGAGACACAGTGAGACAGTGAGACAGTGAGACACAGTGAGATGGTGAGGCACAGTGAGACAGTGAGACACAGTGAGTCAAAGCGAGACAGTGAGACACAGTGAGATACAGTGAGAAAGTGAGAAAAACAGAGACAAAGTGAGACAGTGAGGCATAGTGAGATTGTGAGA
This sequence comes from Pristiophorus japonicus, assembly GCF_044704955.1. Taxonomy (NCBI): domain Eukaryota; kingdom Metazoa; phylum Chordata; class Chondrichthyes; family Pristiophoridae; genus Pristiophorus; species Pristiophorus japonicus. Next base: position 297,800 of record NW_027252614.1, on the reverse strand, counting down.
CACAGTGAGACAGTGAGACACAGTGAGATGGTGAGACACAGTGAGACACAGTGAGACAGTGAGATGGTGCGACACAGTGAGACACAGTGAAACACAGAGAGAGAGTAAGGCAGTGAGACACAGTGAGACACAGTGAGATACAGGGAGATACAGTGAGATACAGTGAGACACAGAGACACAATGGGACAGTGAGACAGTGAAACAGTGAGACACACTGAGACAGTGAGTCACAGTGAGACAGTGAGACACAGTGCGACAGTGATACAGTGCGTCACAGTGAGACAGGGAGACACAGTGAGACAGTGAGACACAGTGAGACAGTGAGACACAGAGAGACAGTAAGACGTTGAGACACTGTGAGACAGTCAGACAGTGAGACATGGTAAGGCAGTGAGACAGTGAGACACAGTTAGACAGAGTGAGACAGTGAGACACAGTGAGAAACACTGAGACAATGCGAGACAGTGGGACAGTGAGACACAATGAGACACAGTGAGTCAGTGAGACACAGAGAGACACAGTGAGACATTGAGACTCGATGAGACACAGTGAGACGCAGTGAGATACAGTGAGACAGTGAGAAACTCTGAGACACAGTGAGAGAGTGAGAAATCAGACATAGTGAGACACTGACACACAGTGAGATGCAGTGAGACTGTGAGACACAGTGAGACACAGTTAGACAGTGAGACAGTGAGACACAGGGAGACAGTGAGACAGTGAGACACAGGGAGACAGTGAGACACAGTGAGCCAGTGAGACAGTGAGACACAGTGTGACAGTGAGACAGTGAGACAATGAGACACAGTGAGACGGTGAGACAGTGAGACACAGTGAGATGGTGAGACACAGTGAGACACAGTGAGACAGTGAGACACAGTGAGTCAAAGCAAGACAGTGAGACACAGTGAGATACAGTGAGAAAGTGAGAAACACAGAGACAAAGTGAGACAGTGAGGCATAGTGAGATGGTGAGACACAGTGAGACAGTGAGACACAGTGAGATGGTGAGACACAGTGAGACACAGTGAGACAGTGAGATGGTGCGTCACAGTGAGACACAGTGAAACACAGAGAGACAGTAAGGCAGTGAGACAGAGTGAGACACAGTGAGATACAGGGAGATACAATGAGACACAGTGAGACACAGTGAGACAATGAGACACAGTGAGACAGTGAGACTTACTGAGACACATTGAGACACAGTGCGAGACAATGAGACAGTGAGACACAATGAGACAGAGCTACAATTAGACAGTGAGACACAATGAGACACAGTGAGTCAGTGAGACACAGTGAGGCAGTGAGAGACAGTGAGACCGTAAGAGACAGTGAGACAGTGAGACACAGTGAGACACAGTGAGACACAGTGCGACCCGGTGAGATAGTAAGACAGTGTGTCTCACTGTCTCACTGTAACTCACTTTGTCACATTGTCTCACTGTGTCTCACTGTGTCACACTCTCACTGTCTCACTGTGACACAGTGAGACAGTGAGACACAGTGAGACAGTGAGATAGAGTGAGACAGAGAGAAACAGTGAGACAGTGACACACAGTGAGACAGTGAGACTCAGTGAGACACATTGAGACACAGTGAGACACAATGAGACAGTGAGACACAGTGAGACAGTGAGACAGTGAGACACAATGAGACACAGTGAGGCTCTGTCACACAGTGAGGGTCTAAGACACAGTGAGACAGTAAGACACAGTGATACAGTGAGACAGTGAGACAGTGCAACCCAGTGAGACAATGAGACACAGTGAGACACAATGAGACCCGGTGAGACAGTGAGAAACACTGAGAGACATTGAGACAGTGAGACAGTGAGATAGTGTGAGACAGTGAGATAGTGTGAGACAGTGAGACACAGTGAGACAGTGAGACTCAGTGAGACCCATTGAGACACAGTGAGACACAATGATACAGTGAGACACAGTGAGACACAGTGAGACACAGTGAGACAATGAGACAGTGAGACATGGTGAGACAGTGAGACAGTGAAACAGTGTGACACAGTGAGACACAGTGAGACAATGCTATACAGTGAGACACAGTGAGATACAGTGAGACAGTGAGAAACACTGAGAGACAGTGAGACAGTGAGACAGTGGGACACAATGAGACACAGTGAGTCAGTGAGGCACAGTGAGGCAGTGAGACACATTGAGACAGTAAGACACAGTGAGATGGTGAGACACAGTGAGACACAGTGGGACAGTGAGACCTGGTGATACAGTGAGACACAGTGAGGCAGTGAGACACAGTGAGACAGTGAGACACATTGAGACAGTAAGACACAGTGAGATGGTGAGACACAGTGAGACACAGTGAGACAGTGAGACCTGGTGACACAGTGAGACACAGTGAGGCAGTGAGACACAGTGAGACAGTGAGACTCAGTGAGACACATTGAGACACAGTGAGACACAATGATACAGTGAGACACAGTGAGACAGTGAGACACAATGAGACACAGTGAGTCAGTGAGACACAGTGAGTCAGTGAGACACAGTGAGACAGTAAAGCACAGTGAGACAGTGAGACACAGTGTGACACAGTGAGACAGTGAGACACAGTGAGACACAGTGAGTCCCGGTGAGATAGTAAGACAGTGGGACGGAGTGAGACGGAGTGAGACAGAGTGAGACACAGTGAGACAGGGAGATACAGGGAGACAGTGAGACACAGTGAGACACAGAGACACAGTGAGACAGTGAGACATGGTGAGGCAGTGAGACAGTGACACAGTGTGACACAGTGAGAGACAGTGAGACACAGTGAGACCATGCGAGACAGTGAGACACAGTGAGATACAGTGAGACAGTGAGAAACACTGAGACACAGTGAGACTGTGATACAGAGAGACACAATTAGACACAGTGAGTCAGTGAGACACACTGAGTCAGTGAGACACAGTGAGGCAGTGAGACACAGTGAGACAGTAAGACACGGTGAGACTGTGAGACACAGTGAGGCACAGTGAGACAGTGAGAGAGTGTAACACAGTGAGAGACAGTGAGACAATGAGACACAGTGAGACACAGTGAGACAGTGAGAGTAAGTGAGACAGTGAGACACAGTGAGACAGTGAGACACAGTGAGACAGTGAGATAGAATGAGACAGAGAAACACTGAGACACAGTGAGACAGTGAGACAGTGAGGCACAATGAGACACAGTGAGTCAGTGAGACACAGTGAGGCAGTGAGACACAGTGAGACAGAAAGACACAGTGAGATGGTGAGACACAGTGAGACACAGTGAGACAGTGAGAGAGTGTGACACAGTGAGACAATGAGACACAGTGAAACACAGTGAGACAGTGAGATAGAGTGAGGCAGTGAGACACAGTGAGACAGTGATATAGAGTGAGACAGTGAGAAACAGTGACACAGTGAGACACAGTGAGACAGTGAGACACAGTGAGACCCTGAGACTCAGTGATAAACATTGAGACACAGTGAGACATAATGAGACAGTGAGACACAGTGAGACACAGTGAGACAGTGAGACAGTGAAACACAGTGAGTCAATGAGCCACAGTGAGGCAGTGAGACACAGTGAGACAGTAAGACACAGTGAGACAGTGAGACACAGTGGGACACAGTGAGAAAGTGTGACACAGTGAGACACTAAGACACAGTGAGACAAAGTGAGACCCGGTGAGATAGTAAGACAGTGAGACAGAGTGAGACACAGTGAGACAGTGAGATACAATGAGACAATGAGACACAGTGAGATACAGAGACACAGTGAGACAGTGAGACATGATGAGACAGTGAGACAGTGACACAGTGTGACACAGTGAGACGCAGTGAGATACAGTGAGACACAGTGATACAGTGAGAAACAGCGAGACAGTGAGGCACAGTGAGACTCAGTGAGACAGTGAGACACAGTGACACAATGAGACACAGAGACACGATGAGACACAGTGAGACAGAGACGTAGTGAGATACAGTGAGACAGTAAGACAGCGAGACACAGTGAGACACAATGGGACACAGTGTGACAATGAGACGTTAGACATAGTGAGACAGTTAGACATAGTCAGAAAGTGAAATACAGAGAGTCAGTGAGACAGTGAGACATAATGAGACACAGTGAGATAGTGAGACATAGTGAGACAGTGAAACACTGAGACACAGTGAGACAGTGAGACACAGTGAGACAGTGAGGCACAGTGAAACAATAAGACACAGTCAGACACAGTGAGACACAGTGAGACAGTGAGGCAGTGACGCACAGTGAGACAGTGTGATTCAGTGAGACAATGAGACAGTGAGACACAGTGAGGCAGTGAGTCAGTGAGACACAGTAAGACAGTGAGAAACAGTGAGACAGTGAGACTCAGTGAGACACAGTGAGACACAATGAGACAGTAAGATGGTGAGACACAGTGAGACAGTGAGACACAGTGATACACAGTGAGAGAGTGAGAAACAGTGAGACATTGAGACTCAGTAAGACACAGTGAGACACAGTGACACACAATCAGACAGTGAGACGGTGCGACACAGTGAGACAGGAGACACAGTGAGACACAGTGAGACAGTAAGACAGTGAGACAGATTGATGCATAGTGAGACACAGTGAGACAGTGAGACACATTGAGACACAGAGACACAATGAGACAGTGATACAGTGAAACAGTGAGACACGGTGAGACAGTGAGACAGTGAAACAGTGAAACACAGAGAGACAGTGAGACATAGTGAGACAGTGAAACACAGTGAGACAGTGATACCCTGAGTCACAGTGAGACAGTGATTCAGTGAGACACAGTGAGAGAGTGAGACACAGTGAGACACAGTGAGACAGAGTGAGACACAGTGAGAAACAATGAGACACTGAGACACAGTGAGACAGTTATACACTGAGTCACAGTGAGACAGTGGGACACAGTGAGGCAGTGATTCACAGTGAGATGGTGAGACACAGTGAGGCACAGTGAGACACAGTGAGACACTGAGACACAGTGAGACAGTGATACACTGAGTCACAGTGAGACAGTGGGACACAGTGAGGCAGTGAGTCAGTGAGACACAGTGAGACAGTGACAGACATTGAGACAGTGAAACACAGTGAGACACAGTGAGACAGTGAGAAACAGTGAGATAGTGAGACTCAGTGAGAGACAGTGAGACACAGTGACACACAATGAGACAGTGAGACGGTGCGACATAGTGAGACAGGAGACACAGTGAGACACAGTGAGACAGTAAGACAGTGAGACAGAGTGAGACACAGTGAGACACAGTGAGACAGTGAGACAGTGAAACAGTGAGACACGGTGAGACAGTGAGACAGTGAAACACAGTGAGACAGTGAGACACAGTGAGACAGTGAGACACAGTGATACCCTGAGTCACAGTGAGACAGTGAGACACAGTAAGACAGTGAGTCAGTGAGACACAGTGAGACATTGAGAGACAGTGAGACAGTGAGACACAGTGAGAGACAGTAACACAGTGAGACACAGTGAGGCAGTCAGACTCAGTGAGACACAGTGAGACACAATGAGACAGTGAGACACAGTGAGACACAGTGAAATAGTGAGACAGTGAGACACAGTGAGACAGTGAGATATTGAGACACAGTGATGCTCTGAGAAACACAGAGAGTGAGACATAGTGAAACACATTGAGACATAGTGAGGCAGTGAGACACACTGAGACAGTGAGACACAGAGACACAATGAGACACAGTGAGACACAGTGAGATATAGACGTAGTGAGACACAGTAAGACAGTGAGACAGAAAGGCACAGTGAGACACAGTGAGACAGTGAGACAGAATGAGACACAGTGAGACAGTGAGACACAGTGAGACAGTGAGACACACAATGAGACACAGTGAAACACAATGAGAAAATTAGACAATGAGAGAGTGAGACATAGTGAGACACAGTGAGACAGTGAGACACAGTGAGACAGTGAGGAACAGTGAGACACAGTGGACACAGTGAGGCAGTGAGACACAGTGAGACAATGAGAAATCTGTGAGACACAGTGAGACAGTGAGATGCTGAGACACAGTGAGACAGTGAGACACAGTGAGACAGTAAGACGTTGAGACACTGTGAGACAGTCAGACAGTGAGACATGGTGAGACAGTGAGACACAGTGAGACAGCGAGGCAGTGAGACACAGTGAGACAGTGAGACACAGTGAGAGAGTGAGACAGTGAGACACAGTGAGACAGTGAGAAAGTGAGACACAGTTAGACAGAGTGAGACAGTGAGACACAGTGAGAAACACTGAGACAATGCGAGACAGTGAGACAGTGAGACACAATGAGACACAGTGAGTCAGTGAGACACAGAGAGACACAGTGAGACATTGAGACTCGATGAGACACAGTGAGACGCAGTGAGATACAGTGAGACAGTGAGAAACTCTGAGACACAGTGAGAGAGTGAGAAAGCAGACATAGTGAGACACTGACACACAGTGAGATGCAGTGAGACTGCGGGACACAGTGAGACACAGTTAGACAGTGAGACAGTGAGACACAGGGAGACAGTGAGACAGTGAGACACAGGGAGACAGTGAGACACAGTGAGCCAGTGAGACAGTGAGACACAGTGTGACAGTGAGACAGTGAGACAGTGAGACACAGTGAGACAGTGAGACAGTGAGACACAGTGAGATGGTGAGACACAGTGAGACACAGTGAGACAGTGAGACACAGTGAGTCAAAGCGAGACAGTGAGACACAGTGAGATACAGTGAGAAAGTGAGAAAACAGAGACACAGTGAGACAGTGAGGCATAGTGAGATGGTGAGACACAGTGAGACAGTGAGACACAGTGATACCCTGAGTCACAGTGAGACAGTGAGACACAGTAAGACAGTGAGTCAGTGAGACACAGTGAGACATTGAGACACAGTGAGACAGTGAGACACAGTGAGAGACAGTAACACAGTGAGACACAGTGAGGCAGTCAGACTCAGTGAGACACAGTGAGACACAATGAGACAGTGAGACACAGTGAGACACAGTGAAATAGTGAGACAGTGAGACACAGTGAGACAGTGAGATATTGAGACACAGTGATGCTCTGAGAAACACAGAGAGTGAGACACAGTGAAACATATTGAGACATAGTGAGGCAGTGAGACACACTGAGACAGTGAGACACAGAGACACAATGAGACACAGTGAGACACAGTGAGATATAGACGTAGTGAGACACAGTAAGACAGTGAGACAGAAAGGCACAGTGAGACACAGTGAGACAGTGAGACAGAATGAGACACAGTGAGACAGTGAGACACAGTGAGACAGTGAGACACACAATGAGACACAGTGAAACACAATGAGAAAATTAGACAATGAGAGAGTGAGACATAGTGAGACACAGTGAGACAGTGAGACACAGTGAGACTGTGAGGAACAGTGAGACACAGTGGACACAGTGAGGCAGTGAGACACAGTGAGACAGTGAGAAATCTGTGAGACACAGTGAGACAGTGAGATGCTGAGACACAGTGAGACAGTGAGACACAGTGAGACAGTGAGACACAGTGAGGCAGTGAGACAAAGTGAGACAGTGAGAAATCTGTGAGACACAGTGAAACAGTGAGATGCTGAGACACAGTGAGACAGTGAGACACAGTGAGACAGTGAGACACAGTGAGACAGTAAGACGTTGAGACACTGTGAGACAGTCAGACAGTGAGACATGGTGAGGCAGTGAGACAGTGAGACAGTCAGACAGTGAGACATGGTGAGGCAGTGAGACAGTGAGACACAATGAGACAGTGAGGCAGTGAGACACAGTGAGACAGTGAGACAGTGAGACACAGTGAGATGGTGAGGCACAGTGAGACACAGTGAGACAGTGAGACACAGTGAGTCAAAGCGAGACAGTGAGACACAGTGAGATACAGTGAGAAAGTGAGAAACACAGAGACAAAGTGAGACAGTGAGGCATAGTGAGATGGTGAGACACAGTGAGACAGTGAGACACAGTGAGATGGTGAGACACAGTGAGACACAGTGAGACAGTGAGATGGTGCAACACAGTGAGACACAGTGAGATACAGAGAGAGAGTAAGGCAGTGAGACAGAGTGAGACACAGTGAGATACAGGGAGATACAGTGAGATACAGTGAGGCACAGAGACATAATGGGACAGTGAGACAGTGAAACAGTGAGACACACTGAGACAGTGAGTCACAGTGAGACAGTGAGACACAGTGCGACAGTGATACAGTGCGTTACAGTGAGACAGGGAGACACAGTGAGACAGTGAGACACAGTGAGACAGTGAGACACAGTGAGACACAGTGAGATAGTGAGACACATTGAGACAGTGAAACTCAGTGAGACACAATGAGACACAATGAGACACAATGAGACAGTGAGACAGTGAGACACAGTGAGACAGTGAGACACACAATGAGACACAGTGAAACACAATGAGAAAATTAGACAATGCGAGAGTGAGACATAGTGAGACACAGTGAGACAGTGAGATACAGTGAAACAGTGAGGAACAGTGAGACACAGTGGACACAGTGAGGCAGTGAGACACAGTGAGACAGTGAGAAATCTGTGAGACACAGTGAGACAGTGAGATGCTGAGACACAGTGAGACAGTGAGACACAGTGAGACAGTGAGACACAGTGAGACAATAAGACGTTGAGACACTGTGAGACAGTCAGACAGTGAGACATGGTAAGGCAGTGAGACAGTGAGACACACAATGAGACACAGTGAAACACAATGAGAAAATTAGACAATGAGAGAGTGAGACATAGTGAGACACAGTGAGACAGTGAGACACAGTGAGACAGTGAGGAACAGTGAGACACAGTGGACACAGTGAGGCAGTGAGACACAGTGAGACAGTGAGAAATCTGTGAGACACAGTGAGACAGTGAGATGCTGAGACACAGTGAGACAGTCAGACAGTGAGACATGGTGAGGCAGTGAGACAGTGAGACACAGTGAGACAGTGAGGCAGTGAGACACAGTGAGACAGTGAGACACAGTGAGACACAGTGAGAGAGTGAGACAGTGAGACACAGTGAGACAGTGAGAAAGTGAGACACAGTTAGACAGAGTGAGACAGTGAGACACAGTGAGAAACACTGAGACAATGCGAGACAGTGAGACAGTGAGACACAATGAGACACAGTGAGTCAGTGAGACACAGAGAGACACAGTGAGACATTGAGACTCGATGAGACACAGTGAGACGCAGTGAGATACAGTGAGACAGTGAGAAACTCTGAGACACAGTGAGAGAGTGAGAAATCAGACATAGTGAGACACTGACACACAGTGAGATGCAGTGAGACTGTGAGACACAGTGAGACACAGTTAGACAGTGAGACAGTGAGACACACGAGACAGTGAGACACAGTGAGCCAGTGAGACAGTGAGACACAGTGTGACAGTGAGACAGTGAGACAGTGAGACACAGTGAGACAGTGAGACAGTGAGACAGAGTGAGATGGTGAGACACAGTGAGACACAGTGAGACACAGTGAGACAGTGAGACACAGTGAGTCAAAGCGAGACAGTGAGACACAGTGAGATACAGTGAGAAAGTGAGAAACACAGAGACAAAGTGAGACAGTGAGACAGAGTGAGATGGTGAGACACAGTGAGACAGTGAGACACAGTGAGATGGTGAGACACAGTGAGACACAGTGAGACAGTGAGATGGTGCGTCACAGTGAGACACAGTGAAACACAGAGAGACAGTAAGGCAGTGAGACAGAGTGAGACACAGTGAGATACAGTGAGACTGTGAGACACAGTGAGACACAGTTAGACAGTGAGACAGTGAGACACAGGGAGACAGTGAGACAGTGAGACACAGGGAGACAGTGAGACACAGTGAGCCAGTGAGACAGTGAGACACAGTGTGACAGTGAGACAGTGACACAGTGAGACACAGTGAGACAGTGAGACAGTGAGACACAGTGAGTCAAAGCGAGACAGTGAGACACAGTGAGATACAGTGAGAAAGTGAGAAACACAGAGACAAAGTGAGACAGTGAGGCATAGTGAGATAGTGAGACACAGTGAGACAGTGAGACACAGTGAGATGGTGAGACACAGTGAGACACAGTGAGACAGTGAGATGGTGTGACACAGTGAGACACAGTGAAACACAGAGAGAGAGTAAGGCAGTGAGACACAGTGAGACACAGTGAGATACAGGGAGATACAGTGAGATACAGTGAGACACAGAGACATAATGGGACAGTGAGACAGTGAAACAGTGAGACACACTGAGACAGTGAGTCACAGTGAGACAGTGAGACACAGTGCGACAGTGATACAGTGCGTCACAGCGAGACAGGGAGACACAGTGAGACAGTGAGACACAGTGAGACAGTGAGACACAGTGAGACACATTGAGATAGTGAGACACGTTGAGACAGTGAAACTCAGTGAGACACAATGAGACACAGTGAGACACAATGAGACAGTGAGACAGTGAGACACAGTGAGACAGTGAGACACACAATGAGACACAGTGAAACACAATGAGAAAATTAGACAATGAGAGAGTGAGACATAGTGAGACACAGTGAGACAGTGAGATACAGTGAAACAGTGAGGAACAGTGAGACACAGTGGACACAGTGAGGCAGTGAGACACAGTGAGACAGTGAGAAATCTGTGAGACACAGTGAGACAGTGAGATGCTGAGACACAGTGAGACAGTGAGACATAGTGAGACAGTGAGACACAGTGAGACAATAAGACGTTGAGACACTGTGAGACAGTCAGACAGTGAGACATGGTAAGGCAGTGAGACAGTGAGACACAGTGAGACAGTGAGGCAGTGAGACACAGTGAGACAGTGAGACACAGTGAGACACAGTGAGAGAGTGAGACAGTGAGACACAGTGAGACAGTGAGAAAGTGAGACACAGTTAGACAGAGTGAGACAGTGAGACACAGTGAGAAACACTGAGACAATGCGAGACAGTGAGACAGTGAGACACAATGAGACACAGTGAGTCAGTGAGACACAGAGAGACACAGTGAGACATTGAGACTCGATGAGACACAGTGAGACACAGTGAGATACAGTGAGACAGTGAGAAACTCTGAGACACAGTGAGAGAGTGAGAAATCAGACATAGTGAGACACTGACACACAGTGAGATGCAGTGAGACTGTGAGACACAGTGAGACACAGTTAGACAGTGAGACAGTGAGACACAGGGAGACAGTGAGACACAGTGAGCCAGTGAGACAGTGAGACACAGTGTGACAGTGAGACAGTGAGACAGTGAGACACAGTGAGACAGTGAGACAGTGAGACACAGTGAGATGGTGAGACACAGTGAGACACAGTGAGACAGTGAGACACAGTGAGTCAAAGCGAGACAGTGAGACACAGTGAGATACAGTGAGAAAGTGAGAAACACAGAGACAAAGTGAGACAGTGAGTCATAGTGAGATGGTGAGACACAGTGAGACAGTGAGACACAGTGAGACACAGTGAGACAGTGAGATGGTGCGTCACAGTGAGACACAGTGAAACACAGAGAGACAGTAAGGCAGTGAGACAGAGTGAGACACAGTGAGATACAGGGAGATACAGTGAGATACAGTGAGACACAGAGACACAATGGGACAGTGAGACAGTGAAACAGTGAGACACACTGAGACAGTGAGTCACAGTGAGACAGTGAGACACAGTGCGACAGTGGTACAGTGCGTCACAGTGAGACAGGGAGACACAGTGAGACAGTGAGACACAGTGAGACAGTGAGACACAGTGAGACACAGTGAGATAGTGAGACACATTGAGACAGTGAAACTCAGTGAGACACAGGGAGACACAGTGAGACACAATAAGACAGTGAGACACAGTGAGACACAGTGAAATAGGAAGACAGTGAGAAGCACTGAGACACAGTGAGACAGTGAGGCACAGTGAGACGGTGAGACATAGTGAGACAGTGAGACACAGTGAGATTGTGAGACAGAGTGAGACACAGTGAGACAGTGAGACACAGTGAGACAGTGAGACAGCAGTGATACACAGTGAGACAGTGAGACACAGGGAGACACAGGGAGCCAGTAAGACACAGTGAGATGGTGAGACACAGTGAGACACAGTGAGACAGTGAAACGTTGAGACACAGTGAGACAGTGAGACAGTGAGACACGGTGAGGCAGTGAGACAGTGAGATACAGTGAGACAGTGAGGCAGTGAGACACAGTGAGACAGTGAGACACAGTGAGACACAGTGAGAGAGTGAGACAGTGAGACACAGTGAGGCAGTGAGACTTTGAGACACAGTGAGACAATGAGACAAAGCGAGACAGTGAGACACAGTAAGACACATTCAGATTGTGAGACAGTGAGACACAGTGAGACAGTGAGAAAGTGAGACACAGTTAGACAGAGTGAGACAGTGAGACACAGTGAGAAACACTGAGACAATGCGAGACAGTGAGACAGTGAGACACAGAGAGACACAGTGAGACATTGAGACTCGATGAGACACAGTGAGACGCAGTGAGATACATTGAGACAGTGAGAAACTCTGAGACACAGTGAGAGAGTGAGAAATCAGACATAGTGAGACACTGACACACAGTGAGATGCAGTGAGACTGTGAGACACAGTGAGACACAGTTAGACAGTGAGACAGTGAGACACAGGGAGACAGTGAGACAGTGAGACACAGGGAGACAGTGAGACAGTGAGACAGTGAGACACAGTGTGACAGTGAGACAGTGAGCCAGTGAGACAGTGAGACACAGTGAGACAGTGAGACAGTGAGACACAGTGAGACACAGTGAGACAGTGAGACACAGTGAGTCAAAGCGAGACAGTGAGGCACAGTGAGAAAGTGAGAAACACAGAGACAAAGTGAGACAGTGAGGCATAGTGAGATAGTGAGACACAGTGAGACAGTGAGACACAGTGAAATTGTGAGACACAGGGAGACACAGTGAGACAGTGAGATGGTGCGACACAGTGAGACACAGTGAAACACAGAGAGACAGTAAGGCAGTGAGACACAGTGAGACACAGTGAGATACAGGGAGATACAGTGAGATACAGTGAGACACAGAGACACAATGAGACAGTGAGACAGTGAAACAGTGAGACACACTGAGACAGTGAGTCACAGTGAGACAGTGAGACACAGTGCGACAGTGATACAGTGAGTCACAGCGTGACAGGGAGACACAGTGAGACAGTGAGACACAGTGAGACACAGTGAGACACAGTGAGATAGTGAGACACATTGAGACAGTGAAACTCAGTGAGACACAGGGAGACACAGTGACACACAATGAGACAGTGAGACACAGTGAGACACAGTGAAATAGGGAGACAGTGAGAAGCACTGAGACACAGTGAGACAGTGAGGCACAGTGAGACACAGTGAGACAGTGAGACAGTGAGACACAGTGAGACACGGTGAGACAGTGAGACAGTGAAACACAGTGAGACAGTGAGACACAGTGAGACAGTGAGACACAGTGATACCCTGAGTCCAGTGAGACAGTGAGACACAGTAAGACAGTGAGTCAGTAAGACACAGTGAGACATTGAGACTCAATGAGACAGTGAGACACAGTGAGAGACAGTAACACAGTGAGACACACTGAGGCAGTCAGACTCAGTGAGACACAGTGAGACACAATGAGACAGTGAGACACAGTGAGACACAGTGAAATAGTGAGACAGTGAGACACAGTGAGACAGTGAGATATTGAGACACAGTGATGCTCTGAGGAACACAGAGAGTGAGACACAGTGAAACACATTGAGGCATAGTGAGGCAGTGAGACACACTGAGACAGTGAGACACAGTGACTCAGTGAGACACAGATACACAATGAGACACAGCGAGACACAGTGAGATATGGACGTAGTGAGACACAGTAAGACAGTGAGACAGAAAGGCACAGTGAGACACAGTGAGACAGTGAGACAGAATGAGACACAGTGAGACAGTGAGACACAGTGAGACAGTGAGACACACAATGAGACACAGTGAAACACAATGAGAAAATTAGACAATGAGAGAGTGAGACATAGTGAGACACAGTGAGACAGTGAGACACAGTGAGACTGTGAGGAACAGTGAGACACAGTGGACACAGTGAGGCAGTGAGACACAGTGAGACAGTGAGAAATCTGTGAGACACAGTGAGACAGTGAGATGCTGAGACACAGTGAGACAGTCAGACAGTGAGACATGGTGAGGCAGTGAGACAGTGAGACACAGTGAGACAGTGAGGCAGTGAGACACAGTGAGACAGTGAGACACAGTGAGACACAGTGAGAGAGTGAGACAGTGAGAAACAGTGAGACAGTGAGAAAGTGAGACACAGTTAGACAGAGTGAGACAGTGAGACAGAAAGGCACAGTGAGACACAATGAGACAGTGAGACAGAATGAGACACAGTGAGACAGTGAGACACAGTGAGACAGTGAGACACAGTGAGACAGTAAGACATTGAGACACTGTGAGACAGTCAGACAGTGAGACATGGTGAGGCAGTGAGACAGTGAGACACAGTGAGACAGTGAAGCAGTGAGACACAGTGAGAGAGTGAGACACAGTGAGACACAGTGAGAGAGTGAGACAGTGAGACACAGTGAGACAGTGAGAAAGTGAGACACAGTTAGACAGAGTGAGACAGTGAGACACAGTGAGAAACACTGAGACAATGCGAGATAGTGAGACAGTGAGACACAATGAGACACAGTGAGTCAGTGAGACACAGAGAGACACAGTGAGACATTGAGACTCGATGAGACACAGTGAGACGCAGTGAGATACAGTGAGACAGTGAGAAACTCTGAGACACAGTGAGAGAGTGAGAAATCAGACATAGTGAGACACTGACACACAGTGAGATGCAGTGAGACTGTGAGACACAGTGAGACACAGTTAGACAGTGAGACAGTGAGACACAGGGAGACAGTGAGACAGTGAGACACAGGGAGACAGTGAGACACAGTGAGCCAGTGAGACAGTGAGACACAGTGTGACAGTGAGACAGTGAGACAGTGAGACACAGTGAGATGGTGAGACACAGTGAGACACAGTGAGAAAGTGAGAAACACAGAGACAAAGTGAGACAGTGAGGCATAGTGAGATGGTGAGACACAGTGAGACAGTGAGACACAGTGAGATGGTGAGACACAGTGAGACACAGTGAGACAGTGAGATGGTGTGACACAGTGAGACACAGTGAAACACAGAGAGACAGTAAGGCAGTGAGACAGAGTGAGACACAGTGAGATACAGGGAGATACAGTGAGATACAGTGAGACACAGAGACTCAATGAGACAGTGAGACAGTGAAACAGTGAGACATACTGAGACAGTGAGTCACAGTGAGACAGTGAGACACAGTGCGACAGTGATACAGTGCGTCACAGTGAGACAGGGAGACACAGTGAGACAGTGAGACACAGTGAGCCAGTGAGACACAGTGAGACACAGTGAGATAGTGAGACACATTGAGACAGTGAAACTCAGTGAGACACAGGGAGACACAGTGAGACACAATGAGACAGTGAGACACAGTGGGACACAGTGAAATAGGGAGACAGTGAGAAGCACTGAGACACAGTGAGACAGTGAGGCACAGTGAGACGGTGAGACATAGTGAGACAGTGAGACACAGTGAGATTGTGAGACAGAGTGAGACACAGTGAGACAGTGAGACACAGTGAGACGTTGAGACACAGTGAGACAGTGGGGCAGTGAGACATAGTGACACAGTGAGACAGTGAGACACAGTGAGACAGTGAGACAGCAGTGATACACAGTGAGACAGTGAGACACAGGGAGACACAGTGAGCCAGTAAGACACAGTGAGATGGTGAGACACAGTGAGACACAGTGAGACAGTGAGACAGTGAGACACAATGAGACAGTGAGAGACAGTGAGACAGTAAGACGTTGAGACACAGTGAGACAGTGAGACAGTGAGACATGGTGAGGCAGTGAGACAGTGAGACACAGTGAGACAGTGAGGCAGTGAGACAGTGAAACACAGTGAGACAGTGAGACTTTCAGACACAGTGAGACAATGAGACAAAGCGAGACAGCGAGACACAGTAAGACACATTCAGAGAGTGAGACAGTGAGACACAGTGAGACAGTGAGAAAGTGAGACACAGTGAGACAGTGAGGCAGTGAGACACAGTGAGACAGTGAGGCACAGTGAGACACAGTGAGAGAGTGAGACAGTGAGACACAGTGAGACAGTGAGACTTTCAGACACAGTGAGACAATGAGACAAAGCGAGACAGTGAGACACAGTAAGACACATTCAGAGAGTGAGGCAGTGAGACATGGTGAGGCAGTGAGACAGTGAGACACAGTGAGACAGTGAGGCAGTGAGACTTTCAGACACAGTGAGACAATGAGACAAAGTGAGACAGTGAGACACAATAAGACACATTCAGAGAGTGAGACAGTGAGACACAGTGAGACAGTGAGAAAGTGAGACACAGTTAGACAGAGTGAGACAGTGAGACACAGTGAGAAACTCTGAGACAATGCGAGACAGTGAGATAGTGAGACACAATGAGACACAGTGAGTCAGTGAGACACAGAGAGACACAGTGAGACATTGAGACTCGATGAGACACAGTGAGACGCAGTGAGATACAGTGAGACAGTGAGAAACTCTGAAACACAGTGAGAGAGTGAGAAATCAGACATAGTGAGACACTGACAGACAGTGAGATGCAGTGAGACTGTGAGACACAGTGAAACACAGTTAGACAGTGGGACAGTGAGACACAGGGAGGCAGTGAGACACAGGGAGACAGTGAGACACAGTGAGCCAGTGAGATAGTGAGACACAGTGTGACAGTGAGACAGTGAGACAGTGAGACAGTGAGACACAGTGAGACAGTGAGACACAGTGAGACAGTGAGACACAGTGAGACACAGTGAGACAGTGAGACACAGTGAGTCAAAGCGAGACAGTGAGACACAGTGAGAAAGTGAGAAACACAGAGACAAAGTGAGACAGTGAGGCATAGAGAGATGGTGAGACACAGTGAGACAGTGAGACACAGTGAGATTGTGAGACACAGTGAGACACAGTGAGACCGTGAGATGGTGCGACACGGTGAGACAGTGAAACACAGAGAGACAGTAAGGCAGTGAGACAGAGTGAGACACAGTGAGATACAGGGAGATACAGTGAGATACAGTGAGACACAGAGACACAATGAGACAGTGAGACAGTGAAACAGTGAGACACACTGAGACAGTGAGTCACAGTGAGACAGTGAGACACAGTGTGACAGTGATACAGTGAGTCACAGTGTGACAGGGAGACACAGTGAGACAGTGAGACACAGTGAGACACAGTGAGACACAGTAAGCCAGTGAGTCAGTGAGAGACAGTGAGACATTGAGACACAGTGAGACAGTGAGACACAGTGAGAGACAGTAACACAGTGAGACACAGTGAGGCAGTCAGACACAGTGAGACACAGTGAGACACAATGAGACAGTGAGACACAGTGAGACACAGTGAAATAGGGAGACAGTGAGAAGTACTGAGACACAGTGAGACAGAGAGACACAGTGAGACACAGTGAGACAGTGAGACAGTGAAACAGTGAGACACGGTGAGACAGTGAGACAGTGAAACACAGTGAGACAGTGAGATACAGTGAGACAGTGAGACACAGTGAGACACAGTGAGACACAGTGCGACAGTGATACAGTGAGTCACAGTGTGACAGGGAGACACAGTGAGACAGTGAGACACAGTGAGACACAGTGCGACACAGTGAGATAGTGAGACACATTGAGACAGTGAAACTCAGTGAGACACAGGGAGACACAGTGACACACAATGAGACAGTGAGACACAGTGAGACACAGTGAAATAGAGAGACAGTGAGAAGCACTGAGACACAGTGAGACAGTGAGACACAGTGATACCCTGAGTCACAGTGAGACATTGAGACACAGTGAGACAGTGAGACACAGTGGGAGACAGTAACACAGTGAGACACAGTGAGGCAGTCAGACTCAGTGAGACACAGTGAGACACAATGAGACAGTGAGACACAGTGAGACACAGTGAAATAGTGAGACAGTGAGACACAGTGATACAGTGAGATATTGAGACACAGTGATGCTCTGAGAAACACAGAGAGTGAGACACAGTGAAACACATTCAGACATAGTGAGGCAGTGAGACACACTGAGACAGTGAGACTCAGTGAGACACAGAGACACAATGAGACACAGTGAGACACAGTGAGATATAGACGTAGTGAGACACAGTAAGACAGTGAGACAGAAAGGCACAGTGAGACACTTTGAGACAGTGAGACAGAATGAGACACAGTGAGACAGTGAGACACAATGAGACAGTGAGACACACAATGAGACACAGTGAAACACAATGAGAAAGTTAGACAATGAGAGAGTGACACAAAGTGAGACGCAGTGAGACAGTGAGACACAGTGAGACAGTGAGGAACAGTGAGACACAGTGGACACAGTGAGGCAGTGAGACACAGTGAGACAGTGAGAAATCTGTGAGACACAGCGAGACAGTGAGACACAGTGAGACAGTGAGACACAGTGAGAGAGTGAGACAGTCAGACACAGTGAGACAGTGAGAAAGTGAGACACAGTTAGACAGAGTGAGAAGTGAGACACAGTGAGAAACACTGAGACAATGCGAGACAGTGAGACAGTGAGACACAATGAGACATAGTGCGTCAGTGAGACACAGAGAGACAAAGTGAGACATTGAGACTCGATGAGACACAGTGAGACACAGTGAGATACAGTGAGACAGTGAGAAACTCTGAGACACAGTGAGAGAGTGAGAAATCAGACATAGTGAGACACTGACACACAGTGAGATGCAGTGAGACTGTGAGACACAGTGAGACACAGTTAGACAGTGAGGCAGTGAGACACAGGGAGACAGTGAGACAGTGAGACACAGGGAGACAGTGAGGCAGTGAGACACAGGGAGACAGTGAGACAGTGAGACACAGTGAGACACAGTGAGACACAGTGAGACAGTGAGACACAGTGAGTCAAAGCGAGACAGTGAGACACAGTGGGATACAGTGAGAAAGTTAGAAACACTGAGACAAAGTGAGACAGTGAGGCATAGTGAGATGGTGAGACACAGTGAGACAGTGAGACACAGTGAGATGGTGAGACACAGTGAGACACAGTGAGACAGTGAGATGGTGCGACACAGTGAGACACAGTGAAACACAGAGAGACAGTAAGGCAGTGAGACAGAGTGAGACACAGTGAGATACAGGGAGATACAGTGAGATACAGTGAGGCACAGAGACACAATGAGACAGTGAGACAGTGAAACAGTGAGACACACTGAGACAGTGAGTCACAGTGAGACAGTGAGACACAGTGCGACAGTGATACAGTGCGTCACAGTGAGACAGGGAGACACAGTGAGACGGTGAGACACAGTGAGACAGTGAGACACAGTGAGACACAGTGAGATAGTGAGACACATTGAGACAGTGAAAATCAGTGAGACACAGGGAGACACAGTGAGACACAATGAGACAGTGAGACACAGTGAGACACAGTGAAATAGGGAGACAGTGAGAAGCACTGAGACACAGTGAGACAGTGAGGCACAGTGAGACGGTGAGACACAGTGAGAAAGTGAGACACAGTGAGATTGTGAGACACAGTGAGACACAGTGAGACAGTGAGATACAGTGAGACAGTGAGGCACAGTGAGACGGTGAGATATAGTGAGACAGTGAGACACAGTAAGACAGTGAGGAACAGTGAGGCACAGTGGACACAGTGAGGCAGTGAGACACAGTGAGACAGTGAGAAATCTGTGAGACACAGTGAGACAGTGAGACGCTGAGACACACTGAGACAGCGAGACACAGTGACTCAGTGAGACACAGAGACACAATGAGACACAGTGAGATATAGATGTAGTGAGACACAGTGAGACAGTAAGGCACAGTGAGACACAGTGAGACAGTGAGACACAATGAGACACAGTGAGACAGTGAGACACAGTGAGACAGTGAGACACACAATGAGACACAGTGAAACACAATGAGAAAATTAGACAATGAGAGAGTGAGACATAGTGAGACACAGTGAGACAGTGAGACACAGTGAGACAATGAGGAACAGTGAGACACAGTGGACACAGTGAGGCGGTGAGACACAGTGAGACAGTGAGAAATCTGTGAGACACAGTGAGACAGTGAGATGCTGAGACACAGTGAGACAGTGAGACACAGTGAGACAGTGAGACACAGTGAGACAGTAAGACGTTGAGACACTGTGAGACAGTCAGACAGTGAGACATGGTGAGGCAGTGAGACAGTGAGACACAGTGAGACAGTGAGGCAGTGAGACACAGTGAGACAGTGAGACACAGTGAGACACAGTGAGAGAGTGAGACAGTGAGACACAGTGAGACAGTGAGAAAGTGAGACACAGTTAGACAGAGTGAGACAGTGAGACACAGTGAGAAACACTGAGACAATGCGAGACAGTGAGACACAATGAGTCACAGTGAGTCAGTGAGACACAGAGAGACACAGTGAGACATTGAGACTCGATGAGACACAGTGAGACGCAGTGAGACACAGTGAGACAGTGAGAAACTCTGAGATACAGTGAGAGAGT
This sequence comes from Pristiophorus japonicus, assembly GCF_044704955.1. NCBI lineage: Eukaryota > Metazoa > Chordata > Chondrichthyes > Pristiophoridae > Pristiophorus > Pristiophorus japonicus. Next base: position 277,140 of record NW_027252614.1, on the reverse strand, counting down.
GAGAAATCAGACATAGTGAGACACTGACACACAGTGAGATGCAGTGAGACTGTGAGACACAGTGAGACACAGTTAGACAGTGAGACACAGGGAGACAGTGAGACAGTGAGACACAGGGAGACAGTGAGACACAGTGAGCCAGTGAGACAGTGAGACACAGTGAGACAGTGAGACAGTGAGACACAGTGAGACAGTGAGTCAGTGAGACACAGTGAGACAGTGAGACAGTGAGACACAGTGAGACACAGTGAGACAGTGAGACACAGTGAGTCAAAGCGAGACAGTGAGACACAGTGAGATACAGTGAGAAAGTGAGAAACACAGAGACAAAGTGAGACAGTGAGGCATAGTGAGATGGTGAGACACAGTGAGACAGTGAGACAGTGAGACAGTGAGTCAGTGAGACACAGTGAGACAGTGGGACACAGTGAGACACAGTAAGACAGTGAGACACCGTGAGTCAAAGCGAGACAGTGAGGCACAGTGAGATACAGTGAGAAAGTGAGAAACACAGAGACAAAGTGAGACAGTGAGGCATAGTGAGATGGTGAGACACAGTGAGACAGTGAGATACACAATGAGACAAAGTGAAACACAAGGAGAAAATATGACAATGCGAGAGCGAGACATAGTGGACACAGTGAGGCAGTGAGACACAGTGAGACAGTGAGAAATCTGTGAGATACAGTGAGACAGTGAGAGGCTGAGACACAGTGAGACAGTGAGACACAGTGAGAGAGTGAGACAGTGAGACACAGTGAGACAGTGAGACACAGTGAGACAGTGAGACACAGTGAGACACAGTGAGACAGTGAGACGCTGAGACAAAGTGAGACAGTGAGACACAGTGAGAGAGTGAGACAGTGAGACACAGTGCGACAGTGAGACACAGTGAGACAGTGAGACACAGTGAGACAGTAAGACGTTGAGACACAGTGAGACAGTCAGACAGTGAGACACGGTGAGGCAGTGAGACAGTGAGACACAGTGAGACAGTGAGGCAGTGAGACACAGTGAGACAGTGAGACACAGTGAGACACAGTGAGAGAGTGAGACAGTGAGACACAGTGAGACAGTGAGAAAGTGAAACACAGTTAGACAGAGTGAGACAGTGAGACACAGTGAGAAACACTGAGACAATGCGAGACAGTGAGACACAATGAGACACAGTGAGTCAGTGAGACACAGAGAGACACAGTGAGACATTGAGACTCGATGAGACACAGTGAGACGCAGTGAGATACAGTGAGACAGTGAGAAACTCTGAGATACAGTGAGAGAGTGAGAAATCAGACATAGTGAGACACTGACACACAGTGAGATGCAGTGAGACTGTGAGACACAGTGAGACACAGTTAGACAGTGAGACACAGGGAGACAGTGAGACAGTGAGACACAGGGAGACAGTGAGACACAGTGAGCCAGTGAGACAGTGAAACACAGTGAGACAGTGAGACAGTGAGACACAGTGAGACAGTGAGTCAGTGAGACACAGTGAGACAGTGAGACAGTGAGACACAGTGAGACACAGTGAGACAGTGAGACACAGTGAGTCAAAGCGAGACAGTGAGACACAGTGAGATACAGTGAGAAAGTGAGAAACACAGAGACAAAGTGAGACAGTGAGACAGTGAGACACAGTGAGACAGTGAGTCAGTGAGACACAGTGAGACAGTGAGACAGTGAGACACAGTGAGACACAGTGAGACAGTGAGACACCGTGAGTCAATGCGAGACAGTGAGACACAGTGAGATACAGTGAGAAAGTGAGAAACACAGAGAAAAAGTGAGACAGTGAGGCATAGTGAGATGGTGAGACACAGTGAGACAGTGAGATACACAATGAGACAAAGTGAAACACAAGGTGAAAATATGACAATGAGAGAGTGAGACATAGTGGACACAGTGAGGCAGTGAGACACAGTGAGACAGTGAGAAATCTGTGAGATACAGTGAGACAGTGAGAGGCTGAGACACAGTGAGACAGTGAGACGCAGTGAGAGAGTGAGACAGTGAGACACAGTGCGACAGTGAGACACAGTGAGACAGTGAGACACAGTAAGACAGTGAGACACAGTGAGACACAGTGAGACAGTGAGACGCTGAGACAAAGTGAGACAGTGAGACACAGTGAGAGAGTGAGACAGTGAGACACAGTGCGACAGTGAGACACAGTGAGACAGTGAGACACAGTGAGACAGTAAGACGTTGAGACACAGTGAGACAGTCAGAGAGTGAGACACGGTGAGGCAGTGAGACAGTGAGACACAGTGAGACAGTGAGGCAGTGAGACACAGTGAGACAGTGAGACACAGTGAGACACAGTGAGAGAGTGAGACAGTGAGACACAGTGAGACAGTGAGACTTTGAGACACAGTGAGACAATGAGACAAAGCAAGACACAGTAAGACACATTCAGAGAGTGAGACAGTGAGACACAGTGAGACAGTGAGAAAGTGAGACACAGTTAGAAAGAGTGAGACAGTGAGACACAGTGAGAAACACTGAGACAATGCGAGACAGTGAGATAGTGAGACACAATGAGACACAGTGAGTCAGTGAGACACAGAGAGACACAGTGAGACATTGAGACTCGATGAGGCACAGTGAGACGCAGTGAGATACAGTGAGACAGTGAGAAACTCTGAGACACATTGAGAGAGTGAGAAATGAGACATAGTGAGACACTGACACACAGTGAGATGCAGTGAGACTGTGAGAGACAGTGAGACATAGTTAGACAGTGAGACACAGGGAGACAGTGAGACAGTGAGACACAGGGAGACAGTGAGACACAGTGAGCCAGTGAGACAGTGAGACACAGTGAGACACAGTGAGACAGTGAGACACAGTGAGTCAAAGCGAGAAAGTGAGAAACAGTGAGATACAGTGATAAAGTGAGAAACACAGAGACAAAGTGAGACAGTGAGGCATAGTGAGATGGTGAGACACAGTGAGACAGTGAGACAGTGAGACAGTGAGACACAGTGAGTCAGTGAGACACAGTTAGACAGAGTGAGACAGTGAGACACAGTGAGAAACACTGAGACAATGCGAGACAGTGAGACAGTGAGACACAATGAGACACAGTGAGTCAGTGAGACACAGAGAGACACAGTGAGACATTGAGACTCGATGAGACACAGTGAGACGCAGTGAGATACAGCTAGACAGTGAGACAGTGAGACACAGGGAGACAGTGAGACAGTGAGACACAGGGAGACAGTGAGACACAGTGAGCCAGTGAGACACAGTGTGACAGTGAGACAGTGAGACACAGTGAGACAGTGAGACAGTGAGACACAGGGAGACAGTGAGACAGTGAGACACAGTGAGTCAAAGCGAGACAGTGAGAAACAGTGAGATACAGTGATAAAGTGAGAAACACAGAGACAAAGTGAGACAGTGAGGCATAGTGAGATGGTGAGACACAGTGAGACAGTGAGACAGTGAGACAGTGAGACACAGTGAGACAGTGAGACACAGTTAGACAGAGTGAGATAGTGAGACACAGTGAGAAACACTGAGATAATGCGAGACAGTGAGACAGTGAGACACAATGAGACACAGTGAGTCAGTGAGACACAGAGAGACACAGTGAGACATTGAGACTCGATGAGACACAGTGAGACGCAGTGAGATACAGCTAGACAGTGAGACAGTGAGACACAGGGAGACAGTGAGACAGTGAGACACAGGGAGACAGTGAGACACAGTGAGCCAGTGAGACAGTGAGACACAGTGAGACAGTGAGACAGTGAGACACAGGGAGACAGTGAGACACAGTGAGCCAGTGAGACAGTGAGGCACAGTGTGACAGTGAGACAGTGAGACACAGTGAGACAGTGAGACAGTGAGACAGTGAGACACAGTGAGACAGTGAGACACAGTGAGTCAAAGTGAGACAGTGAGACACAGTGAGAAAGTGAGAAACACAGAGACAAAGTGAGACAGTGAGGCATAGTGAGATGGTGAGACACAGTGAGACAGTGAGACACAGTGAGATTGTGAGACACAGTGAGACACAGTGAGACAGTGAGATGGTACGACACAGTGAGACACAGTGAAACACAGAGAGACAGTAAGGCAGTGAGACAGAGTGAGACACAGTGAGATGCAGGGAGATACAGTGAGATACATTGAGACACAGAGACACAATGAGACAGTGAGACAGTGAAACAGTGAGACACACTGAGACAGTGAGTCACAGTGAGACAGTGAGACACAGTGCGACAGTGATACAGTGAGTCACAGTGTGACAGGGAGACACAGTGAGACAGTGAGACACAGTGAGACAGAGTGAGAGACAGTGAGATAGTGAGCCACATTGAGACAGTGAAACTCAGTGAGACACAGGGAGACACAGTGAGACACAATGAGACAGTGAGACACAGTGAGACACAGTGAAATAGGGAGACAGTGAGAAGCACTGAGACACAGTGAGACAGTGAGGCACAGTGAGATGGTAAGACACAGTGAGAAAGTGAGACACAGTGAGATTGTGAGACACAGTGAGACACAGTGAGACAGTGAGATACAGTGAGACAGTGAGGCACAGTGAGACGGTGAGACACAGTGAGACAGTGAGACACATTAAGACAGTGAGGAACAGTGGGGCACAGTGGACACAGTGAGGCAGTGAGACACAGTGAGACAGTGAGAAATCTGTGAGACACAGTGAGACAGTGAGACGCTGAGACACACTGAGACAGCGAGACACAGTGACTCAGTGAGACACAGAGACACAATGAGACACAGTGAGATATAGATGTAGTGAGACACAGTGAGACAGTGAGACAGTAAGGCACAGTGAGACACAGTGAGACAGTGAGACACAATGAGACACAGTGAGACAGTGAGACACAGTGAGACAGTGAGACACACAATGAGACACAGTGAAACACAATGAGAAAATTAGACAATGAGAGAGTGAGACATAGTGAGACACAGTGAGACAGTGAGACACAGTGAGACAATGAGGAACAGTGAGACACAGTGGACACAGTGAGACAGTGAGACACCGTGAGTCAATGCGAGACAGTGAGACACAGTGAGATACAGTGAGAAAGTGAGAAACACAGAGAAAAAGTGAGACAGTGAGGCATAGTGAGATGGTGAGACACAGTGAGACAGTGAGATACACAATGAGACAAAGTGAAACACAAGGTGAAAATATGACAATGAGAGAGTGAGACATAGTGGACACAGTGAGGCAGTGAGACACAGTGAGACAGTGAGAAATCTGTGAGATACAGTGAGACAGTCAGAGGCTGAGACACAGTGAGACAGTGAGACGCAGTGAGAGAGTGAGACAGTGAGACACAGTGCGACAGTGAGACACAGTGAGACAGTGAGACACAGTAAGACAGTGAGACACAGTGAGACACAGTGAGACAGTGAGACGCTGAGACAAAGTGAGACAGTGAGACACAGTGAGAGAGTGAGACAGTGAGACACAGTGCGACAGTGAGACACAGTGAGACAGTGAGACACAGTGAGACAGTAAGACGTTGAGACACAGTGAGACAGTCAGAGAGTGAGACACGGTGAGGCAGTGAGACAGTGAGACACAGTGAGACAGTGAGGCAGTGAGACACAGTGAGACAGTGAGACACAGTGAGACACAGTGAGAGAGTGAGACAGTGAGACACAGTGAGACAGTGAGACTTTGAGACACAGTGAGACAATGAGACAAAGCAAGACACAGTAAGACACATTCAGAGAGTGAGACAGTGAGACACAGTGAGACAGTGAGAAAGTGAGACACAGTTAGAAAGAGTGAGACAGTGAGACACAGTGAGAAACACTGAGACAATGCGAGACAGTGAGATAGTGAGACACAATGAGACACAGTGAGTCAGTGAGACACAGAGAGACACAGTGAGACATTGAGACTCGATGAGGCACAGTGAGACGCAGTGAGATACAGTGAGACAGTGAGAAACTCTGAGACACATTGAGAGAGTGAGAAATGAGACATAGTGAGACACTGACACACAGTGAGATGCAGTGAGACTGTGAGAGACAGTGAGACATAGTTAGACAGTGAGACACAGGGAGACAGTGAGACAGTGAGACACAGGGAGACAGTGAGACACAGTGAGCCAGTGAGACAGTGAGACACAGTGAGACACAGTGAGACAGTGAGACACAGTGAGTCAAAGCGAGACAGTGAGAAACAGTGAGATACAGTGATAAAGTGAGAAACACAGAGACAAAGTGAGACAGTGAGGCATAGTGAGATGGTGAGACACAGTGAGACAGTGAGACAGTGAGACAGTGAGACACAGTGAGTCAGTGAGACACAGTTAGACAGAGTGAGACAGTGAGACACAGTGAGAAACACTGAGACAATGCGAGACAGTGAGACAGTGAGACACAATGAGACACAGTGAGTCAGTGAGACACAGAGAGACACAGTGAGACATTGAGACTCGATGAGACACAGTGAGACGCAGTGAGATACAGCTAGACAGTGAGACAGTGAGACACAGGGAGACAGTGAGACAGTGAGACACAGGGAGACAGTGAGACACAGTGAGCCAGTGAGACACAGTGTGACAGTGAGACAGTGAGACACAGTGAGACAGTGAGACAGTGAGACACAGGGAGACAGTGAGACAGTGAGACACAGTGAGTCAAAGCGAGACAGTGAGAAACAGTGAGATACAGTGATAAAGTGAGAAACACAGAGACAAAGTGAGACAGTGAGGCATAGTGAGATGGTGAGACACAGTGAGACAGTGAGACAGTGAGACAGTGAGACACAGTGAGACAGTGAGACACAGTTAGACAGAGTGAGATAGTGAGACACAGTGAGAAACACTGAGATAATGCGAGACAGTGAGACAGTGAGACACAATGAGACACAGTGAGTCAGTGAGACACAGAGAGACACAGTGAGACATTGAGACTCGATGAGACACAGTGAGACGCAGTGAGATACAGCTAGACAGTGAGACAGTGAGACACAGGGAGACAGTGAGACAGTGAGACACAGGGAGACAGTGAGACACAGTGAGCCAGTGAGACAGTGAGACACAGTGAGACAGTGAGACAGTGAGACACAGGGAGACAGTGAGACACAGTGAGCCAGTGAGACAGTGAGGCACAGTGTGACAGTGAGACAGTGAGACACAGTGAGACAGTGAGACAGTGAGACAGTGAGACACAGTGAGACAGTGAGACACAGTGAGTCAAAGTGAGACAGTGAGACACAGTGAGAAAGTGAGAAACACAGAGACAAAGTGAGACAGTGAGGCATAGTGAGATGGTGAGACACAGTGAGACAGTGAGACACAGTGAGATTGTGAGACACAGTGAGACACAGTGAGACAGTGAGATGGTATGACACAGTGAGACACAGTGAAACACAGAGAGACAGTAAGGCAGTGAGACAGAGTGAGACACAGTGAGATGCAGGGAGATACAGTGAGATACATTGAGACACAGAGACACAATGAGACAGTGAGACAGTGAAACAGTGAGACACACTGAGACAGTGAGTCACAGTGAGACAGTGAGACACAGTGCGACAGTGATACAGTGAGTCACAGTGTGACAGGGAGACACAGTGAGACAGTGAGACACAGTGAGACAGAGTGAGAGACAGTGAGATAGTGAGCCACATTGAGACAGTGAAACTCAGTGAGACACAGGGAGACACAGTGAGACACAATGAGACAGTGAGACACAGTGAGACACAGTGAAATAGGGAGACAGTGAGAAGCACTGAGACACAGTGAGACAGTGAGGCACAGTGAGATGGTAAGACACAGTGAGAAAGTGAGACACAGTGAGATTGTGAGACACAGTGAGACACAGTGAGACAGTGAGATACAGTGAGACAGTGAGGCACAGTGAGACGGTGAGACACAGTGAGACAGTGAGACACATTAAGACAGTGAGGAACAGTGGGGCACAGTGGACACAGTGAGGCAGTGAGACACAGTGAGACAGTGAGAAATCTGTGAGACACAGTGAGACAGTGAGACGCTGAGACACACTGAGACAGCGAGACACAGTGACTCAGTGAGACACAGAGACACAATGAGACACAGTGAGATATAGATGTAGTGAGACACAGTGAGACAGTGAGACAGTAAGGCACAGTGAGACACAGTGAGACAGTGAGACACAATGAGACACAGTGAGACAGTGAGACACAGTGAGACAGTGAGACACACAATGAGACACAGTGAAACACAATGAGAAAATTAGACAATGAGAGAGTGAGACATAGTGAGACACAGTGAGTCAGTGAGACACAGTGAGACAATGAGGAACAGTGAGACACAGTGGACACAGTGAGGCTGTGAGACACAGTGAGACAGTGAGAAATCTGTGAGACACAGTGAGACAGTGAGATGCTGAGACACAGTGAGACAGTGAGACAAAGTGAGACAGTGAGACACAGTGAGACAGTAAGACGTTGAGACACTGTGAGACAGTCAGACAGTGAGACATGGTGAGGCAGTGAGACAGTGAGACACAGTGAGATGCAGTGAGACTGTGAGAGACAGTGAGACATAGTTAGACAGTGAGACACAGGGAGACAGTGAGACAGTGAGACACAGGGAGACAGTGAGACACAGTGAGCCAGTGAGACAGTGAGACACAGTGAGACACAGTGAGACAGTGAGACACAGTGAGTCAAAGCGAGACAGTGAGAAACAGTGAGATACAGTGATAAAGTGAGAAACACAGAGACAAAGTGAGACAGTGAGGCATAGTGAGATGGTGAGACACAGGGAGACAGTGAGACAGTGAGACAGTGAGACACAGTGAGTCAGTGAGACACAGTTAGACAGAGTGAGACAGTGAGACACAGTGAGAAACACTGAGACAATGCGAGACAGTGAGACAGTGAGACACAATGAGACACAGTGAGTCAGTGAGACACAGAGAGACACAGTGAGACATTGAGACTCGATGAGACACAGTGAGACGCAGTGAGATACAGCTAGACAGTGAGACAGTGAGACACAGGGAGACAGTGAGACAGTGAGACACAGGGAGACAGTGAGACACAGTGAGCCAGTGAGACACAGTGTGACAGTGAGACAGTGAGACACAGTGAGACAGTGAGACAGTGAGACACAGGGAGACAGTGAGACAGTGAGACACAGTGAGTCAAAGCGAGACAGTGAGAAACAGTGAGATACAGTGATAAAGTGAGAAACACAGAGACAAAGTGAGACAGTGAGGCATAGTGAGATGGTGAGACACAGTGAGACAGTGAGACAGTGAGACAGTGAGACACAGTGAGACAGTGAGACACAGTTAGACAGAGTGAGATAGTGAGACACAGTGAGAAACACTGAGATAATGCGAGACAGTGAGACAGTGAGACACAATGAGACACAGTGAGTCAGTGAGACACAGAGAGACACAGTGAGACATTGAGACTCGATGAGACACAGTGAGACGCAGTGAGATACAGCTAGACAGTGAGACAGTGAGACACAGGGAGACAGTGAGACAGTGAGACACAGGGAGACAGTGAGACACAGTGAGCCAGTGAGACAGTGAGACACAGTGAGACAGTGAGACAGTGAGACACAGGGAGACAGTGAGACACAGTGAGCCAGTGAGACAGTGAGGCACAGTGTGACAGTGAGACAGTGAGACACAGTGAGACAGTGAGACAGTGAGACAGTGAGACACAGTGAGACAGTGAGACACAGTGAGTCAAAGTGAGACAGTGAGACACAGTGAGAAAGTGAGAAACACAGAGACAAAGTGAGACAGTGAGGCATAGTGAGATGGTGAGACACAGTGAGACAGTGAGACACAGTGAGATTGTGAGACACAGTGAGACACAGTGAGACAGTGAGATGGTATGACACAGTGAGACACAGTGAAACACAGAGAGACAGTAAGGCAGTGAGACAGAGTGAGACACAGTGAGATGCAGGGAGATACAGTGAGATACATTGAGACACAGAGACACAATGAGACAGTGAGACAGTGAAACAGTGAGACACACTGAGACAGTGAGTCACAGTGAGACAGTGAGACACAGTGCGACAGTGATACAGTGAGTCACAGTGTGACAGGGAGACACAGTGAGACAGTGAGACACAGTGAGACAGAGTGAGAGACAGTGAGATAGTGAGCCACATTGAGACAGTGAAACTCAGTGAGACACAGGGAGACACAGTGAGACACAATGAGACAGTGAGACACAGTGAGACACAGTGAAATAGGGAGACAGTGAGAAGCACTGAGACACAGTGAGACAGTGAGGCACAGTGAGATGGTAAGACACAGTGAGAAAGTGAGACACAGTGAGATTGTGAGACACAGTGAGACACAGTGAGACAGTGAGATACAGTGAGACAGTGAGGCACAGTGAGACGGTGAGACACAGTGAGACAGTGAGACACATTAAGACAGTGAGGAACAGTGGGGCACAGTGGACACAGTGAGGCAGTGAGACACAGTGAGACAGTGAGAAATCTGTGAGACACAGTGAGACAGTGAGACGCTGAGACACACTGAGACAGCGAGACACAGTGACTCAGTGAGACACAGAGACACAATGAGACACAGTGAGATATAGATGTAGTGAGACACAGTGAGACAGTGAGACAGTAAGGCACAGTGAGACACAGTGAGACAGTGAGACACAATGAGACACAGTGAGACAGTGAGACACAGTGAGACAGTGAGACACACAATGAGACACAGTGAAACACAATGAGAAAATTAGACAATGAGAGAGTGAGACATAGTGAGACACAGTGAGTCAGTGAGACACAGTGAGACAATGAGGAACAGTGAGACACAGTGGACACAGTGAGGCTGTGAGACACAGTGAGACAGTGAGAAATCTGTGAGACACAGTGAGACAGTGAGATGCTGAGACACAGTGAGACAGTGAGACAAAGTGAGACAGTGAGACACAGTGAGACAGTAAGACGTTGAGACACTGTGAGACAGTCAGACAGTGAGACATGGTGAGGCAGTGAGACAGTGAGACACAGTGAGACAGTGAGGCAGTGAGACACAGTGAGACAGTGAGACACAGTGAGACACAGTGAGAGAGTGAGACAGTCACAGTGAGACAGTGAGAAAGTTAGACACAGTTAGACAGAGTGAGACAGTGAGACACAGTGAGAAACACTGAGACAATGCGAGACAGTGAGACACAATGAGACACAGTGAGTCAGTGAGACACAGAGAGACACAGTGAGACATTGAGACTCGATGAGACACAGTGAGACGCAGTGAGATACAGTGAGACAGTGAGAAATTCTGAGATACAGTGAGAGAGTGAGAAATCAGACATAGTGAGACACTGACACACAGTGAGATGCAGTGAGACTGTGAGACACAGTGAGACACAGTTAGACAGTGAGACACAGGGAGACAGTGAGACAGTGAGACACAGGGAGACAGTGAGACACAGTGAGCCAGTGAGACAGTGAGACACAGTGAGACAGTGAGACAGTGAGACACAGTGAGACAGTGAGTCAGTGAGACACAGTGAGACAGTGAGACAGTGAGACACAGTGAGACACAGTGAGACAGTGAGACACAGTGAGTCAAAGCGAGACAGTGAGACACAGTGAGATACAGTGAGAAAGTGAGAAACACAGAGACAAAGTGAGACAGTGAGACAGTGAGACACAGTGAGACAGTGAGTCAGTGAGACACAGTGAGACAGTGAGACAGTGAGACACAGTGAGACACAGTGAGACAGTGAGACACCGTGAGTCAAAGCGAGACAGTGAGACACAGTGAGATACAGTGAGAAAGTGAGAAACACAGAGACAAAGTGAGACAGTGAGGCATAGTGAGATGGTGAGACACAGTGAGACAGTGAGATACACAATGAGACAAAGTGAAACACAAGGAGAAAATATGACAATGAGAGAGTGAGACATAGTGGACACAGTGAGGCAGTGAGACACAGTGAGACAGTGAGAAATCTGTGAGATACAGTGAGACAGTGAGAGGCTGAGACACAGTGAGACAGTGAGACACAGTGAGAGAGTGAGACAGTGAGACACAGTGCGACAGTGAGACACAGTGAGGCAGTGAGACACAGTGAGACAGTGAGACACAGTGAGACACAGTGAGACAGTGAGACGCTGAGACACAGTGAGACAGTGAGACACAGTGAGCGATTGAGACAGTGAGACACAGTGCGACAGTGAGACACAATGAGACAGTGAGACACAGTGAGACAGTAAGACGTTGAGACACAGTGAGACAGTCAGACAGTGAGACACGGTGAGGCAGTGAGACAGTGAGACACAGTGAGACAGTGAGGCAGTGAGACACAGTGAGACAGTGAGACACAGTGAGACACAGTGAGAGAGTGAGACAGTGAGACACAGTGAGACAGTGAGACTTTGAGACACAGTGAGACAATGAGACAAAGCAAGACACAGTAAGACACATTAAAGAGTGAGACAGTGAGACACAGTGAGACAGTGAGAAAGTGAGACACAGTTAGAAAGAGTGAGACAGTGAGACACAGTGAGAAACACTGAGACAATGCGAGACAGTGAGACAGTGAGACACAATGAGACACAGTGAGTCAGTGAGACACAGAGAGACACAGTGAGACATTGAGACTCGATGAGACACAGTGAGACGCAGTGAGATACAGTGAGACAGTGAGAAACTCTGAGACACAGTGAGAGAGTGAGAAATGAGACATAGTGAGACGCTGACACACAGTGAGATGCAGTGAGACTGTGAGAGACAGTGAGACATAGTTAGACAGTGAGACACAGGGAGACAGTGAGACAGTGAGACACAGGGAGACAGTGAGACACAGTGAGCCAGTAAGACAGTGAGACACAGTGAGACAGTGAGACAGTGAGACACAGTGAGACAGTGAGACAGTGAGACACAGTGAGACAGTGAGACAGTGAGACACAGTGAGACACAGTGAGACAATGAGACACAGTGAGTCAAAGCGAGACAGTGAGACACAGTGAGATACAGTGAGAAAGTGAGAAACACACAGACAAAATGAGACAGTGAGGCATAGTGAGATGGTGAGACACAGTGAGACAGTGAGACAGTGAGACACAGTGAGACAGTGAGTCAGTGAGACACAGTGAGACACAGTGAGACACAGTGAGACAGTGAGACACAGTGAGTCAAAGCGAGACAGTGAGACACAGTGAGATACAGTGAGAAAGTGAAGAAACACAGAGACAAAGTGATACAGTGCGTCACAGTGAGACAGGGAGACACAGTGAGACAGTGAGACACAGTGAGACAGTGAGACACAGTGAGACACAGGGAGACACAGTGAGACACAATAAGACAGTGAGACACAGTGAAATAGGGAGTCAGTGAGAAGCACTGAGACACAGTGAGACAGTGAGGCACAGTGAGACGGTGAGACATAGTGAGACAGTGAGACACAGTGAGATTGTGAGACAGAGTGAGGCACAGTGAGACAGTGAGACACAGTGAGACGTTGAGACACAGTGAGATACAGTGGCGCAGTGAGACATAGTGACACAGTGAGACAGTGAGACAGAGTGAGACAGTGAGACAGCAGTGATACACAGTGAGACAGTGAGACACAGGGAGACACAGTGAGCCAGTAAGAAACAGTGAGATGGTGAGACACAGTGAGACACAGTGAGACAGTGAGATGGTGCGACACAGTGAGACAGGGAGACACAGTGAAACAGTGAGACACAGTGAGACAGCGAGACACAGTGAGACACAGTGAGATAGTGAGACACATTGAGACAGTGAAACTCAGTGAGACACAGGGAGACACAGTGAGACACAATGAGACAGTGAGACACAGTGAGACACAGTGAAATAGGGAGACAGTGAGAAGCACTGAGACACAGTGAGACAGTGACGCACAGTGAGACGGTGAGACATAGTGAGACAGTGAGACACAGTGAGATTGTGAGACAGAGTGAGACACAGTGAGACAGTGAGACGTTGAGACACAGTGAGGCACAGTGGGGCAGTGAGACATAGTGACACAGTGAGACAGTGAGACAGCAGTGATACACAGTGAGACAGTGAGACACAGGGAGACACAGTGAGCCAGTAAGACACAGTGAGATGGTGAGACACAGTGAGACACAGTGAGACAGTGAGACAGTGAGACACAGTGAGACAGTGAGACACAGTGAGACAGTGAGACACAGTGCGACAGTGAGACACAGTGATACAGTGAGACACAGTGAGACAGTGAGACACAGTGAGACACAGTGAGACAGTGAGACGCTGAGACACAGTGAGACAGTGAGACACAGTGAGAGAGTGAGACAGTGAGACACAGTGAGACAGTGAGATGGTGCGACACAGTGAGACACAGTGAAACACAGAGAGACAGTAAGGCAGTGAGACAGAGTGAGACAGTGATACAGTGCATCACAGTGAGACAGGGAGACACAGTGAGACAGTGAGACACAGTGAGACAGTGAGACACAGTGAGACACAGTGAGATAGTGAGACACATTGAGACAGTGAAACTCAGTGAGACACAGGGAGACACAGTGAGACACAATGAGACAGTGAGACACAGTGAGACACAGTGAAATAGGGAGACAGTGAGAAGCACTGAGACACAGTGAGAGAGTGAGGCACAGTGAGATACAGGGAGATACTGTGAGATACAGTGAGACACAGAGACACAATGAGACAGTGAGACAGTGAAACAGTGAGACACACTGAGACAGTGAGTCACGGTGAGACAGTGAGACACAGTGCGACAGTGATACAGTGCGTCACAGTGAGACAGGGAGACACAGTGAGACAGTGAGACACAGTGAGACAGTGAGACACAGTGAGACACAGTGAGATAGTGAGACACATTGAGACAGTGAAACTCAGTGAGACACAGGGAGACACAGTGAGACACAATGAGACAGTGAGACACAGTGAGACACAGTGAAATAGGGAGACAGTGAGAAGCACTGAGACACAGTGAGAGAGTGAGGCACAGTGAGACGGTGAGACATAGTGAGACAGTGAGACACAGTGAGATTGTGAGACAGAGTGAGACACAGTGAGACATTGAGACGTTGAGACACAGTGAGACACAGTGGGGCAGTGAGACATAGTGACACAGTGAGACAGTGAGACAGCAGTGATACACAGTGAGACAGTGAGACACAGGGAGACACAGTGAGCCAGTAAGACACAGTGAGATGGTGAGACACAGTGAGACACAGTGAGACAGTGAGACGCTGAGACACAGTGAGACAGTGAGACACAGTGCGATCCAGGGAGATACAGTGAGATACAGTGAGACACAGAGACACAATGAGACAGTGAGACAGTGAAACAGTGAGGCACACTGAGACAGTGAGTCACAGTGAGACAGTGAGACACAGTGCGACAGTGATACAGTGCGTCACAGTGAGACAGGGAGACACAGTGAGACAGTGAGACACAGTGAGACAGTGAGACACAGTGAGACACAGTGAGATAGTGAGACACATTGAGACAGTGAAACTCAGTGAGACACAGGGAGACACAGTGAGACACAATGAGACAGTGAGACACAGTGAGACACAGTGAAATAGGGAGACAGTGAGAAGCACTGAGACACAGTGAGACAGTGAGGCACAGTGAGACGGTGAGACATAGTGAGACAATGAGACACAGTGAGATTGTGCGACAGAGTGAGACACAGTGAGACAGTGAGACGTTGAGACACAGTGAGACACAGTGGGGCAGTGAGACATAGTGACACAGTGAGACAGCAGTGATACACAGTGAGACATTGAGACACAGGGAGACACAGTGAGCCAGTAAGACACAGTGAGATGGTGAGACACAGTGAGACACAGTGAGACAGTGAGACAGTGAGACACAGTGAGACAGTGAGACACAGTGAGACAGTGAGACACAGTGAGATACAGGGAGATACAGGGAGATACAGTGAGACACAGAGACACAATGAGACAGTGAGACAGTGAAACAGTGAGACACACTGAGACAGTGAGTCACAGTGAGACAGTGAGACACAGTGCGACAGTGAGACAGTGAGGCACAGTGAGACGGTGAGACATAGTGAGACAGTGAGACACAGTGAGATTGTGAGACAGAGTGAGACACAGTGAGACAGTGAGACGTTGAGACATATTGAGACACAGTGGGGCAGTGAGACATAGTGACACAGTGAGACAGTGAGACAGCAGTGATGCACAGTGAGACAGTGAGACACAGGGAGACACAGTGAGCCAGTAAGACACAGTGAGATGGTGAGACACAGTGAGACACAGTGAGACAGTGAGACAGTGAGACACAGTGAGACAGTGAGACAGTGAGACACAGTGAGACAGTGAGACACAGTGAGAGAGTGAGACACAGTGCGACAGTGAGACACAGTGAGACAGTGAGACACAGTGAGACAGTGAGACACAGTGAGACACAGTGAGACAGTGAGACGCTGAGACACAGTGAGACAGTGAGACACAGTGAGAGAGTGAGACAGTGAGACACAGTGAGTCAGTGAGATGGTGCGACACAGTGAGACACAGTGAAACACAGAGAGACAGTAAGGCAGTGAGACAGAGTGAGACACAGTGAGATACAGGGAGATACAGTGAGATACAGTGAGACACAGAGACACAATGAGACAGTGAGACAGTCAAACAGTGAGACACACTGAGACAGTGCGTCACAGTGAGACAGGGAGACACAGTGAGACAGTGAGACACAGTGAGACAGTGAGACACAGTGAGACACAGTGAGATAGTGAGACACATTGAGACAGTGAAACTCAGTGAGACACAGGGAGACACAGTGAGACACAATGAGACAGTGAGACACAGTGAGACACAGTGAAATAGGGAGACATTGAGAAGCACTGAGACACAGTGAGACAGTGAGGCACAGTGAGACGGTGAGACATAGTGAGAAAGTGAGACACAGTGAGATTGTGAGACAGAGTGAGACACAGTGAGACAGTGAGACGTTGAGACACAGTGAGACACAGTGGGGCAGTGAGACATAGTGACACAGTGAGATAGTGAGACAGCAGTGATACACAGTGAGACAGTGAGACACAGGGAGACACAGTGAGCCAGTAAGACACAGTGAGATGGTGAGACACAGTGAGACACAGTGAGACAGTGAGACGCTGAGACACAGTGAGACAGTGAGACACAGTGAGACAGTGAGACACAGTGAGACAGTGAGACACAGTGAGACACAGTGAGACAGTGAGACGCTGAGACACAGTGAGACAGTGAGACACAGTGAGAGAGTGAGACAGTGAGACACATGCGACAGTGAGACACAGTGAGACAGTGAGACACAGTGAGACAGTAAGACGTTGAGACACAGTGAGACAGTCAGACAGTGAGAAACGGTGAGGCAGTGAGACATTGAGACACAGTGAGACAGTGAGGCAGTGAGACACAGAGAGACAGTGAGACACAGTGAGACACAGTGAGACAGTGAGACTTTGAGACACAGTGAGACAATGAGACAAAGCGAGACAGTGAGACACAGTAAGACACATTCAGAGAGTGAGACAGTGAGACACAGTGAGACAGTGAGAAAGTGAGACACAGTTAGACAGAGTGAGACACAGTGAGAAACACTGAGACAATGCGAGACAGTGAGACAGTGAGACACAATGAGACACAGTGAGTCAGTGAGACACAGATACACAGTGAGACATTGAGACTCGATGAGACACAGTGAGACACAGTGAGATACAGTGAGACAGTGAGAAACTCTGAGACACAGTGAGAGAGTGAGAAATGAGACATAGTGAGACACTGACACACAGTGAGATGCAGTGAGACTGTGAGACATAGTGAGACACAGTTAGACAGTGAGACAGTGAGACACAGGGAGACAGTGAGACAGTGAGACACAAGGAGACAGTGAGACACAGTGCGACAGTGATACAGTGCGTCACAGTGAGACAGGGAGACACAGTGAGACAGTGAGACACAGTGAGACAGTGAGACACAGTGAGACACAGTGAGATAGTGAGACACATTGAGACAGTGAAACTCAGTGAGACACAGGGAGACACAGTGAGACACAATGAGACAGTGAGACACAGTGAGACACAGTGAAATAGGGAGACAGTGAGAAGCACTGAGACACAGTGAGACAGTGAGGCACAGTGAGACGGTGAGACATAGTGAGACAGTGAGACACAGTGAGATTGTGAGACAGAGTGAGACACAGTGAGACAGTGAGACGTTGAGACACAGTGAGACACAGTGGGGCAGTGAGAAATAGTGACACAGTGAGACAGTGAGACAGCAGTGATACACAGTGAGACAGTGAGACACAGGGAGACACAGTGAGCCAGTAAGACACAGTGAGATAGTGAGACACAGTGAGACACAGTGAGACAGTGAGACGCTGAGACACAGTGAGACAGTAAGACGTTGAGACACAGTGAGACAGTGAGGCAGTGAGACACAGAGAGACAGTGAGACACAGTGAGACACAGTGAGACAGTGAGACTTTGAGACACAGTGAGACAATGAGACAAAGCGAGACAGTGAGACACAGTAAGACACATTCAGAGAGTGAGACAGTGAGACACAGTGAGACAGTGAGAAAGTGAGACACAGTTAGACAGAGTGAGACACAGTGAGAAACACTGAGACAATGCGAGACAGTGAGACAGTGAGACACAATGAGACACAGTGAGTCAGTGAGACACAGATACACAGTGAGACATTGAGACTCGATGAGACACAGTGAGACACAGTGAGATACAGTGAGACAGTGAGAAACTCTGAGACACAGTGAGAGAGTGAGAAATGAGACATAGTGAGACACTGACACACAGTGAGATGCAGTGAGACTGTGAGACACAGTGAGACACAGTTAGACAGTGAGACAGTGAGACACAGGGAGACAGTGAGACAGTGAGGCACAAGGAGACAGTGAGACACAGTGCGACAGTGATACAGTGCGTCACAGTGAGACAGGGAGACACAGTGAGACAGTGAGACACAGTGAGACAGTGAGACACAGTGAGACACAGTGAGATAGTGAGACACATTGAGACAGTGAAACTCAGTGAGACACAGGGAGACACAGTGAGACACAATGAGACAGTGAGACACAGTGAGACACAGTGAAATAGGGAGACAGTGAGAAGCACTGAGACACAGTGAGACAGTGAGGCACAGTGAGACGGTGAGACATAGTGAGACAGTGAGACACAGTGAGATTGTGAGACAGAGTGAGACACAGTGAGACAGTGAGACGTTGAGACACAGTGAGACACAGTGGGGCAGTGAGAAATAGTGACACAGTGAGACAGTGAGACAGCAGTGATACACAGTGAGACAGTGAGACACAGGGAGACACAGTGAGCCAGTAAGACACAGTGAGATAGTGAGACACAGTGAGACACAGTGAGACAGTGAGACGCTGAGACACAGTGAGACAGTGAGACACAGTGAGAGAGTGAGACAGTGAGACACAGTGCGACAGTGAGACACAGTGGGACAGTGAGACACAGTGAGACAGTGAGACACAGTGATACACAGTGAGACAGTGAGACGCTGAGACACAGTGGGAGACAGTGAGACACAGTGAGACACAGTGAGATAGTGAGACACATTGAGACAGTGAAACTCAGTGAGACACAGGGAGACAGTAAGTCACAGTGAGACAGTGAGACACAGTGCGACAGTGATACAGTGCATCACAGTGAGACAGGGAGACACAGTGAGACACAATGAGACAGTGAGACACAGTGAGACAGTGAGACACAGTGAGACAGTAAGACGTTGAGACACAGTGAGACAGTCAGACAATGAGAAACGGTGAGGCAGTGAGACAGTGAGACACAGTGAGACAGTGAAGCAGTGAGACACAGTGAGACAGTGAGACACAGTGAGACACAGTGAGAGAGTGAGACAGTGAGACACAGTGAGACAGTGAGACTTTGAGACACAGTGAGACAATGAGACAAAGCAAGACACAGTAAGACACAGTAAGACACATTCAGAGAGTGAGACAGTGAGACACAGTGAGACAGTGAGAAAGTGAGACACAGTTAGACAGAGTGAGACAGTGAGACACAGTGAGAAACACTGAGACAATGCGAGACAGTGAGACAGTGAGACACAATGAGACACAGTGAGTCAGTGAGACACAGAGAGACACAGTGAGACATTGAGACTCGATGAGACACAGTGAGACGCAGTGAGATACAGTGAGACAGTGAGAAACTCTGAGATACAGTGAGAGAGAGAGAAATCAGACATAGTGAGACACTGACACACAGTGAGATGCAGTGAGACTGTGAGACACAGTGAGACACAGTTAGACAGTGAGACACAGGGAGACAGTGAGACACAGTGAGCCAGTGAGACAGTGAGACACAGTGAGACAGTGAGACAGTGAGACACAGTGAGACAGTGAGACAGTGAGACAGTGAGACACAGTGAGACAGTGAGACAGTGAGACACAGTGAGACAGTGAGACAGTGAGACACAGTGAGACACAGTGCGACAGTGATACAGTGCGTCACAGTGAGACAGGGAGACACAGTGAGACAGTGAGACACAGTGAGACAGTGAGACACAGTGAGACACAGTGAGATAGTGAGACACAGTGAGACAGTGAAACTCAGTGAGACACAGAGACACAATGAGACAGTGAGACAGTGAGACACAGTGAGACACAATGAGACAGTGAGACACAGTGAAATAGGGAGTCAGTGAGAAGCACTGAGACACAGTGAGACAGTGAGGCACAGTGAGACGGTGAGACATAGTGAGACAGTGAGACACAGTGAGATTGTGAGACAGAGTGAGACACAGTGAGACAGTGAGACACAGTGAGACGTTGAGACACAGTGAGACACAGTGGCGCAGTGAGACATAGTGACACAGTGAGACAGTGAGACAGAGTGAGACAGTGAGACAGCAGTGATACACAGTGAGACAGTGAGACACAGGGAGACACAGTGAGCCAGTAAGACACAGTGAGATGGTGAGACACAGTGAGACACAGTGAGACAGTGAGATGGTGCGACACAGTGAGACACAGTGAAACACAGAGAGACAGTAAGGCAGTGAGACAGAGTGAGACACAGTGAGATACAGGGAGATACAGTGAGATACAGTGAGACACAGAGACACAATGAGACAGTGAGACAGTGAAACAGTGAGACACACTGAGACAGTGAGTCACAGTGAGACAGTGAGACACAGTGCGACAGTGATACAGTGCATCACAGTGAGACAGGGAGACACAGTGAGACAGTGAGACACAGTGAGACAGTGAGACACAGTGAGACACAGTGAGATAGTGAGACACATTGAGACAGTGAAACTCAGTGAGACACAGGGAGACACAGTGAGACACAATGAGACAGTGAGACACAGTGAGACACAGTGAAATAGGGAGACATTGAGAAGCACTGAGACACAGTGAGACAGTGAGGCACAGTGAGACGGTGAGACATAGTGAGAAAGTGAGACACAGTGAGATTGTGAGACAGAGTGAGACACAGTGAGACAGTGAGACGTTGAGACACAGTGAGACACAGTGGGGCAGTGAGACATAGTGACACAGTGAGACAGTGAGACAGCAGTGATACACAGTGAGACAGTGAGACACAGGGAGACACAGTGAGCCAGTAAGACACAGTGAGATGGTGAGACACAGTGAGACACAGTGAGACAGTGAGACGCTGAGACACAGTGAGACAGTGAGACACAGTGAGACACAGTGAGAAAGTGAGACAGTGAGACACAGTGCGACAGTGAGACACAGTGAGACAGTGAGACACAGTGAGACAGTGAGACACAGTGAGACACAGTGAGACAGTGAGACGCTGAGACACAGTGAGACAGTGAGACACAGTGAGAGAGTGAGACAGTGAGACACATGCGACAGTGAGACACAGTGAGACAGTGAGACACAGTGAGACAGTAAGACGTTGAGACACAGTGAGACAGTCAGACAGTGAGAAACGGTGAGGCAGTGAGACATTGAGACACAGTGAGACAGTGAGGCAGTGAGACACAGAGAGACAGTGAGACACAGTGAGACACAGTGAGACAGTGAGACTTTGAGACACAGTGAGACAATGAGACAAAGCGAGACAGTGAGACACAGTAAGACACATTCAGAGAGTGAGACAGTGAGACACAGTGAGACAGTGAGAAAGTGAGACACAGTTAGACAGAGTGAGACACAGTGAGAAACACTGAGACAATGCGAGACAGTGAGACAGTGAGACACAATGAGACACAGTGAGTCAGTGAGACACAGATACACAGTGAGACATTGAGACTCGATGAGACACAGTGAGACACAGTGAGATACAGTGAGACAGTGAGAAACTCTGAGACACAGTGAGAGAGTGAGAAATGAGACATAGTGAGACACTGACACACAGTGAGATGCAGTGAGACTGTGAGACACAGTGAGACACAGTTAGACAGTGAGACAGTGAGACACAGGGAGACAGTGAGACAGTGAGACACAAGGAGACAGTGAGACACAGTGCGACAGTGATACAGTGCGTCACAGTGAGACAGGGAGACACAGTGAGACAGTGAGACACAGTGAGACAGTGAGACACAGTGAGACACAGTGAGATAGTGAGACACATTGAGACAGTGAAACTCAGTGAGACACAGGGAGACACAGTGAGACACAATGAGACAGTGAGACACAGTGAGACACAGTGAAATAGGGAGACAGTGAGAAGCACTGAGACACAGTGAGACAGTGAGGCACAGTGAGACGGTGAGACATAGTGAGACAGTGAGACACAGTGAGATTGTGAGACAGAGTGAGACACAGTGAGACAGTGAGACGTTGAGACACAGTGAGACACAGTGGGGCAGTGAGAAATAGTGACACAGTGAGACAGTGAGACAGCAGTGATACACAGTGAGACAGTGAGACACAGGGAGACACAGTGAGCCAGTAAGACACAGTGAGATAGTGAGACACAGTGAGACACAGTGAGACAGTGAGACGCTGAGACACAGTGAGACAGTGAGACACAGTGAGAGAGTGAGACAGTGAGACACAGTGCGACAGTGAGACACAGTGGGACAGTGAGACACAGTGAGACAGTGAGACACAGTGATACACAGTGAGACAGTGAGACGCTGAGACACAGTGAGACAGTGAGACACAGTGAGACACAGTGAGATAGTGAGAAACATTGAGACAGTGAAACTCAGTGAGACACAGGGAGACAGTAAGTCACAGTGAGACAGTGAGACACAGTGCGACAGTGATACAGTGCATCACAGTGAGACAGGGAGACACAGTGAGACACAATGAGACAGTGAGACACAGTGAGACAGTGAGACACAGTGAGACAGTAAGACGTTGAGACACGGTGAGACAGTCAGACAATGAGAAACGGTGAGGCAGTGAGACAGTGAGACACAGTGAGACAGTGAAGCAGTGAGACACAGTGAGACAGTGAGACACAGTGAGACACAGTGAGAGAGTGAGACAGTGAGACACAGGGAGACAGTGAGACTTTGAGACACAGTGAGACAGTGAGGCAGTGAGACATAGTGAGACAGTGAGACACAGTGAGACACAGTGAGAGAGTGAGACAGTGAGACACAGTGAGACAGTGAGACTTTGAGACACAGTGAGACAATGAGACAAAGCAAGACACAGTAAGACACAGTAAGACACAGTAAGACACATTCAGAGAGTGAGACAGTGAGACACAGTGAGACAGTGAGAAAGTGAGACACAGTTAGACAGAGTGAGACAGTGAGACACAGTGAGAAACACTGAGACAATGCGAGACAGTGAGACAGTGAGACACAATGAGACACAGTGAGTCAGTGAGACACAGAGAGACACAGTGAGACATTGAGACTCGATGAGACACAGTGAGACGCAGTGAGATACAGTGAGACAGTGAGAAACTCTGAGATACAGTGAGAGAGTGAGAAATCAGACATAGTGAGACAGTGAGACACAGTGAGCCAGTGAGACAGTGAGACACAGTGAGACAGTGAGACAGTGAGACACAGTGAGACAGTGAGACAGTGAGACAGTGAGACACAGTGAGACAGTGAGACAGTGAGACACAGTGAGACAGTGAGACAGTGAGACACAGTGAGACACAGTGCGACAGTGATACAGTGCGTCACAGTGAGACAGGGAGACACAGTGAGACAGTGAGACACAGTGAGACAGTGAGACACAGTGAGACACAGTGAGATAGTGAGACACAGTGAGACAGTGAAACTCAGTGAGACACAGAGACACAATGAGACAGTGAGACAGTGAGACACAGTGAGACACAATGAGACAGTGAGACACAGTGAAATAGGGAGTCAGTGAGAAGCACTGAGACACAGTGAGACAGTGAGGCACAGTGAGACGGTGAGACATAGTGAGACAGTGAGACACAGTGAGATTGTGAGACAGAGTGAGACACAGTGAGACAGTGAGACACAGTGAGACGTTGAGACACAGTGAGACACAGTGGCGCAGTGAGACATAGTGACACAGTGAGACAGTGAGACAGAGTGAGACAGTGAGACAGCAGTGATACACAGTGAGACAGTGAGACACAGGGAGACACAGTGAGCCAGTAAGACACAGTGAGATGGTGAGACACAGTGAGACACAGTGAGACAGTGAGATGGTGCGACACAGTGAGACACAGTGAAACACAGAGAGACAGTAAGGCAGTGAGACAGAGTGAGACACAGTGAGATACAGGGAGATACAGTGAGATACAGTGAGACACAGAGACACAATGAGACAGTGAGACAGTGAAACAGTGAGACACACTGAGACAGTGAGTCACAGTGAGACAGTGAGACACAGTGCGACAGTGATACAGTGCGTCACAGTGAGACAGGGAGACACAGTGAGACAGTGAGACACAGTGAGACAGTGAGACACAGTGAGACACAGTGAGATAGTGAGACACATTGAGACAGTGAAACTCAGTGAGACACAGGGAGACAGTAAGTCACAGTGAGACAGTGAGACACAGTGCGACAGTGATACAGTGCGTCACAGTGAGACAGGGAGACACAGTGAGACACAATGAGACAGTGAGACACAGTGAGACACAGTGAAATAGGGAGACAGTGACAAGCACTGAGACACAGTGAGACAGTGAGGCACAGTGAGACGGTGAGACACAGTGAGACAGTGAGACACAGTGAGATTGTGAGACACAGTGAGACACAGTGAGACAGTGAGACACAGTGAGACAGTGTGGCACAGTGAGACGGTGAGACACAGTGAGACAGTGAGACACAGTGAGATTGTGAGACAGAGTGAGACACAGTGAGACAGTGAGACACAGTGAGACGTTGAGACACAGTGAGACAGGAGACACAGTGAGACAGTGAGGCACAGTGAGACAGTGAGACACAGTGAGACACAGTGAGACAAAACGAGATGTGAGACACAGTGAGATACAGTGCGACAGTTAGATACACTGAGAAATAGTGGGACAGTGAGGCACGGTGAGACGGTGGGACACAGTGAGACAGTGAGACACAGGAAGACGGTGAGACACAGTGAGACACAGTGAAATAGTGAGACAGTGAGACACAGTGAGACAGTGAGATATTGAGACACAGTGATGCTCTGAGAAACACAGAAAGTGAGACACAGTGAAACACATTGAGACATAGTGAGGCAGTGAGACACACTGAGACAGTGAGACACAGTGACTCAATGAGACACAGAGACACAATGAGACACAGTGAGATATAGACATAGTGAGACACAGTGAGACAGTGAGACAGTAAGGCACAGTGAGACAGAGTGAGACAGTGAGACACAATGAGACACAGTGAGACAGTGAGACGCAGTGAGACAGTGAGACACACAATGAGACACAGTGAAACACAATGAGAAAATTAGACAATGAGAGAGTGAGACATAGTGAGACACAGTGAGACAGTGAGACACGGTGAGGCAGTGAGACAGTGAGACACAGTGAGACAGTGAGGCAGTGAGACACAGTGAGACAGTGAGACACAGTAAGACACATTCAGAGAGTGAGACAGTGAGACACAGTGAGACAGTGAGAAAGTGAGACACAGTTAGACAGAGTGAGACAGCGAGACACAGTGAGAAACACTGAGACAATGCGAGACAGTGAGACAGTGAGACACAATGAGACACAGTGAGTCAGTGAGACACAGAGAGACACAGTGAGACATTGAGACTCGATGAGACACAGTGAGACGCAGTGAGATACAGTGAGACAGTGAGGCACAGTGAGACAGTGAGACACAGTGAGACAATAAGACAGTGAAACACAGTGAGACACAGTGAGACAGTGAGACACAGTGAGACACAGTGAGACAAAACGAGATGTGAGACACAGTGAGATACAGTGCGGCAGTTAGATACACTGAGAAATAGTGAGACAGTGAGGCACGGTGAGACGGTGGGACACAGTGAGACAGTGAGACACAGGGAGAAGGTGAGACACAGTGAGACACAGTGAAATAGTGAGACAGTCAGACACAGTGAGACAGTGAGACACAATGAGACACAGTGAGTCAGTGAGACACAGAGAGACACAGTGAGACATTGAGACTCGATGAGACACAGTGAGACGCAGTGAGATACAGTGAGACAGTGAGGCACAGTGAGACAGTGAGACACAGTGAGACGTTAGTGGGAGTTGTGTACAGACCTCCAAACAGTAGTAGTGATGTTGGGGAGGGCATCAAACAGGAAATTAGGGGTGCGTGCAATAAAGGTGCAGCAGTTATAATGGGTGACTTTAATATGCACATAGATTGGACTAACCAAACTGGAAGCAATACGGTGGAGGAGGATTTTCTGGAGTGCATAAGGGATGGTTTTTTAGACCAATATGTCGAGGAACCAACTAGGGGGGAGGCCATCTTAGACTGGGTGTTATGTAATGAGAAAGGATTAATTAGCAATCTCGTTGTGCGAGGCCCCTTGGGGAAGAGTGACCATAATATGGTGGAATTCTGCATTAGGATGGAGAATGAAACAGTTAATTCAGAGACCATGGTCCAGAACTTAAAGAAGGCTAACTTTGAAGGTATGAGGCGTGAATTGGCTGAGATGGATTGGCGAATGATACTTAAGGGGTTGACTGTGGATGGGCAATGGCAGACATTTAGAGACCGCATGGATGAACTACAACAATTGTACATTCCTGTCTGGCATAGAAATAAAAAAGGGAAGGTGGCTCAACCGTGGCTATCAAGGGAAATCAGGGATAGTATTAAAGCCAAGGAAGTGGCATACAAATTGGCCAGAAATAGCAGCGAACCTGGGGACTGGGAGAAATTTAGAACTCAGCAGAGGAGGACAAAGGGTTTGATTAGGGCAGGGAAAATGGAGTATGAGAAGAAGCTTGCAGGGAACATTAAGACGGATTGCAAAAGTTTCTATAGATATGTAAAGAGAAAAAGGTTAGTAAAGACAAACGTAGGTCCCCTGCAGTCAGAATCAGGGGAAGTCATAACGAGGAACAAAGAAATGGCGGACCAATTGAACAAGTACTTTGGTTCGGTATTCACGAAGGAGGACACGAACAACCTTCCGGTTATAAAAGGGGTCAGGGGGTCTAGTAAGGAGGAGGAACTGAGGGAAATCCTTATTAGCCGGGAAATTGTGTTGGGGAAATTGAT
Source organism: Pristiophorus japonicus (assembly GCF_044704955.1). NCBI lineage: Eukaryota > Metazoa > Chordata > Chondrichthyes > Pristiophoridae > Pristiophorus > Pristiophorus japonicus. The sequence continues at coordinate 249,553 of NW_027252614.1, read as the reverse complement.
GGGATTGAAGGCCGATAAATCCCCAGGGCCTGATGGACTGCATCCCAGAGTACTTAAGGAGGTGGCCTTGGAAATAGTGGATGCGTTGACAGTCATTTTCCAACATTCCATTGACTCTGGATCAGTTCCTATGGAGTGGAGGGTAGCCAATGTAACCCCACTTTTTAAAAAAGGAGGGAGAGAGAAAACAGGGAATTATAGACCGGTCAGCCTGACATCGGTAGTGGGTAAAATGATGGAATCAATTATTAAGGATGTCATAGCAGTGCATTTGGAAAGAGGTGACATGATAGGTCCAAGTCAGCATGGATTTGTGAAAGGGAAATCATGCTTGACAAATCTTCTGGAATTTTTTGAGGATGTTTCCAGTAGAGTGGATAAGGGAGAACCAGTTGATGTGGTATATTTGGACTTTCAGAAGGCGTTCGACAAGGTCCCACACAAGAGATTGATGTGCAAAGTTAGAGCACATGGGATTGGGGGTAGTGTACTGACATGGATTGAGAACTGGTTGTCAGACAGGAAGCAAAGAGTAGGAGTAAATGGGTACTTTTCAGAATGGCAGGCAGTGACTAGTGGGGTACCGCAAGGTTCTGTGCTGGGGCCCCAGCTGTTTACACTGTACATTAATGATTTAGATGAGGGGATTAAATGTAGTATCTCCAAATTTGCGGATGACACTAAGTTGGGTGGCAGTGTGAGCTGCGAGGAGGATGCTGTGAGGCTGCAGAGCGACTTGGATAGGTTAGGTGAGTGGGCAAATGCATGGCAGATGAAGTATAATGTGGATAAATGTGAGGTTATCCACTTTGGTGGTAAAAACAGAGAGACAGACTATTATCTGAATGGTGACAGATTAGGAAAAGGGGAGGTGCAAAGAGACCTGGGTGTCATGGTACATCAGTCATTGAAGGTTGGCATGCAGGTGCAGCAGGCGGTTAAGAAAGCAAATGGCATGTTGGCCTTCATAGCAAGGGGATTTGAGTACAGGGGCAGGGAGGTGTTGCTACAGTTGTACAGGGCATTGGTGAGGCCACACCTGGAGTATTGTGTACAGTTTTGGTCTCCTAACCTGAGGAAGGACATTCTTGCTATTGAGGGAGTGCAGCGAAGGTTCACCAGACTGATTCCCGGGATGGTGGGACTGACCTATCAAGAAAGACTGGATCAACTGGGCTTGTATTCACTGGAGTTCAGAAGAATGAGAGGGGACCTCATAGAAACATATAAAATTCTGACGGGGTTAGACAGGTTAGATGCAGGAAGAATGTTCCCAATGTTGGGGAAGTCCAGAACCAGGGGTCACAGTCTAAGGATAAGGGGTAAGCCATTTAGGACCGAGATGCGGAGGAACTTCTTCACCCAGAGAGTGGTGAACCTGTGGAATTCTCTACCACAGAAAGTTGTTGAGGCCAATTCACTAAATATATTCAAAAAGGAGTTCGATGAGGTCCTTACTGCTAGGGGGATCAAGGGGTATGGCGAGAAAGCAGGAATGGGGTACTGAAGTTGAATGTTCAGCCATGAACTCATTGAATGGCGGTGCAGGCTAGAAGGGCCGAATGGCCTACTCCTGCACCTATTTTCTATGTTTCTATGTTTCTATGAGACAGTGAGATATTGAGACACAGTGATGCTCTGAGAAATACAGAGAGTGAGACACAGTGAAACACATTGAGACATAGTGAGGCAGTGAGACACACTGAGACAGTGAGACACAGTGACTCAGTGAGACACAGAGACACAATGAGACACAGTGAGACACAGTGAGATATAGACGTAGTGAGACACAGTGAGACAGTGAGACAGTAAGGCATAGTAAGATACAGTGAGACAGTGAGACACAATGAGACACAGTGAGACAGTGAGACACAGTGAGACAGTGAGATACACAATGAGACAAAGTGAAACACAATGAGAAAATTAGACAATGAGAGAGTGAGACATAGTGGACACAGTGAGGCAGTGAGACACAGTGAGACAGTGAGAAATCTGTGAGATACAGTGAGACAGTGAGACGCTGAGACACAGTGAGACAGTGAGACACAGTGAGAGAGTGAGACAGTGAGACACAGTGCGACAGTGAGACACAGTGAGACAGTGAGACACAGTGAGACAGTGAGAAATCTGTGAGACACAGTGAGACAGTGAGACGCTGAGACACAGTGAGACAGTGAGACACAGTGAGAGAGTGAGACAGTGAGACACAGTGCGACAGTGAGACACAGTGAGACAGTGAGACACAGTGAGACAGTAAGACGTTGAGACACAGTGAGACAGTCAGACAGCGAGACACGGTGAGGCAGTGAGACAGTGAGACACAGTGAGACAGTGAGGCAGTGAGACACAGTGAGACAGTGAGACACAGTGAGACACAGTGAGAGAGTGAGACAGTGAGACACAGTGAGACAGTGAGACTTTGAGACACAGTGAGACAATGAGACAAAGCGAGACAGTGAGACACAGTAAGACACATTCAGAGAGTGAGACAGTGAGACACAGTGAGACAGTGAGAAAGTGAGACACAGTTAGACAGAGTGAGACAGTGAGACACAGTGAGAAACACTGAGACAATGCGAGACAGTGAGACAGTGAGACACAATGAGACACAGTGAGTCAGTGAGACACAGAGAGACACAGTGAGACATTGAGACTCGATGAGACACAGTGAGACGCAGTGAGATACAGTGAGATAGTGAGAAACTCTGAAACACAGTGAGAGAGTGAGAAATGAGACATAGTGAGACACTGACACACAGTGAGATGCAGTGAGACTGTGAGACACAGTGAGACACAGTTAGACAGTGAGAAACAGGGAGACAGTGAGACAGTGAGACACAGGGAGACAGTGAGACACAGTGAGCCAGTGAGACAGTGAGACACAGTGAGACAGTGAGACAGTGAGACACAGTGAGACAGTGAGTCAGTGAGACACAGTGAGACAGTGAGACAGTGAGACACAGTGAGACACAGTGAGACAGTGAGACACAGTGAGTCAAAGCGAGACAGTGAGACACAGTGAGATACAGTGAGAAAGTGAGAAACACAGAGACAAAGTGAGACAGTGAGGCATAGTGAGATGGTGAGACACAGTGAGACAGTGAGACACAGTGAGATGGTGAGACACAGTGAGACACAGTGAGACAGTGAGATGGTGCGACACAGTGAGACACAGTGAAACACAGAGAGACAGTAAGGCAGTGAGACACAGTGAGATACAGGGAGATACAGTGAGACAGTGAGACACAGGGAGACAGTGAGGCACAGTGAGCCAGTGAGACAGTGAGACACAGTGAGACAGTGAGACAGTGAGACACAGTGAGACAGTGAGTCAGTGAGACACAGTGAGACAGTGAGACAGTGAGACACAGTGAGACACAGTGAGACACAGTGAGTCAAAGCGAGACAGTGAGACACAGTGAGATACAGTGAGAAAGTGAGAAACACAGAGACAAAGTGAGACAGTGAGGCATAGTGAGATGGTGAGACACAGTGAGACAGTGAGACACAGTGAGATGGTGCGACACAGTGAGACACAGTGAAACACAGAGAGACAGTAAGGCAGTGAGACACAGTGAGATACAGGGAGATACAGTGAGATACAGTGAGACACAGAGACACAATGAGACAGTGAGACAGTGAAACAGTGAGACACACTGAGACAGTGAGTCACAGTGAGACAGTGAGACACAGTGCGACAGTGATACAGTGCGTCACAGTGAGACAGGGAGACACAGTGAGACAGTGAGACACAGTGAGACAGTGAGACACAGTGAGATACAGTGAGATAGTGAGACACATTGAGACAGTGAAACTCAGTGAGACACAGGGAGAGACAGTGAGACACAATGAGACAGTGAGACACAGTGAGACATAGTGAAATAGGGAGACAGTGTGAAGCACTGAGACACAGTGAGACAGTGAGGCACAGTGAGACGGTGAGACATAGTGAGATTGTGAGACAGAGTGAGACACAGTGAGACAGTGAGACGTTGAGACACAGTGAGACACAGTGGGGCAGTGAGACATAGTGACACAGTGAGACAGTGAGACAGCAGTGATACACAGTGAGACAGTGAGACACAGGGAGACACAGTGAGCCAGTAACACACAGTGAGATGGTGAGACACAGTGAGACACAGTGAGACAGTGAGACACAGTGAGACAGTGAGACACAGTGAGACACAGTGAGACAGTGAGACGCTGAGACAGAGTGAGACAGTGAGACACAGTGAGAGAGTGAGACAGTGAGACACAGTGCGACAGTGAGACACAGTGAGACAGTGAGACACAGTGAGACAGTGAGACACAGTGAGACACAGTAAGACAGTGAGACGCTGAGACAGTGAGACACAGTGAGAGAGTGAGACAGTGAGACACAGTGCGACAGTGAGACACAGTGAGACAGTGAGACACAGTGAGACAGTAAGACGTTGAGACACAGTGAGACAGTCAGACAGTGAGAAACGGTGAGGCAGTGAGACAGTGAGACACAGTGAGACAGTGAGGCAGTGAGACACAGTGAGACAGTGAGACACAGTGAGACACAGTGAGAGAGTGAGACAGTGAGACACAGTGAGACAGTGCGTCAAAAAGAGAGACAGTGAGACAATGAGACAAAGCGAGACAGTGAGCCACAGTAAGACACATTCAGAGAGTGAGACAGTGAGACACAGTGAGACAGTGAGAAAGTGAGATACAGTTAGACAGAGTGAGACAGTGAGACACAGTGAGAAACACTGAGACAATGCGAGACAGTGAGACAGTGAGACACAATGAGACACAGTGAGTCAGTGAGACACAGAGAGACACAGTGAGACATTGAGACTTGATGAGACACAGTGAGACGCAGTGAGATACAGTGAGACAGTGAGAAACTCTGAGACACAGTGAGAGAGTGAGAAATCAGACATAGTGAGACACTGACACACAGTGAGATGCAGTGAGACTGTGAGACACAGTGAGACACAGGGAGACAGTGAGACAGTGAGACACAGGGAGACAGTGAGACACAGTGAGCCAGTGAGACAGTGAGACACAGTGTGACAGTGAGACAGTGAGACAGTGAGACACAGTGAGACAGTGAGACAGTGAGATACAGTGAGACAGTGAGACAGTGAGACACAGTGAGACACAGTGAGACAGTGAGACACAGTGAGACACAGTGAGACAGTGAGACACAGTGATTCAAAGCGAGACAGTGAGACACAGTGAGAAAGTGAGAAACACAGAGACAAAGTGAGGCAGTGAGGCATAGTGAGATGGTGAGACAGAGTGAGACAGTGAGACACAGTGAGATGGTGAGACACAGTGAGACACAGTGAGACAGTGAGATGGTGCGACACAGTGAGACACAGTGAAACACAGAGAGACAGTAAGGCAGTGAGACAGAGTGAGACACAGTGAGATACAGGGAGATACAGTGAGATACAGTGAGACACAGAGACACAATGAGACAGTGAGACAGTGAAACAGTGAGACACACTGAGACAGTGAGTCACAGTGAGACAGTGAGACACAGTGCGACAGTGATACAGTGCGTCACAGTGAGACAGGGAGACACAGTGAGACAGTGAGACACAGTGAGACAGTGAGACACAGTGAGACACAGTGAGATAGTGAGACACATTGAGACAGTGAAACTCAGTGAGACACAGGGAGACACAGTGAGACACAATGAGACAGTGAGACACAGTGAGACACAGTGAAATAGGGAGACAGTGAGAAGCACTGAGACACAGTGAGACAGTGAGGCACAGTGAGACGGTGAGACATAGTGAGACAGTGAGACAGTGAGATTGTGAGACAGAGTGAGACACAGTGAGACAGTGAGACACAGTGAGACGTTGAGACACAGTGAGACACAGTGGCACAGTGAGACATAGTGACACAGTGAGACAGTGAGACACAGTGAGACACAGTGAGACAGTGAGACAGCAGTGATACACAGTGAGACATTGAGACACAGGGAGACACAGTGAGCCAGTAAGACACAGTGAGATGGTGAGACACAGTGAGACACAGTGAGATAGTGAGACAGTGAGAAACAATGAGACAGTGAGAGACAGTGAGACAGTAAGACGTTGAGACACAGTGAGACAGTGAGACAGTGAGACACGGTGAGGCAGTGAGACAGTGAGACACAGTGAGACAGTGAGGCAGTGAGACACAGTGAGACACAGTGAGACAGTGAGACACAGTGAGACACAGTGAGAGAGTGAGACAGTGAGACACAGTGAGACAGTGCGACAAAGCGAGACACAGTGAGACAATGAGACAAAGCGAGACAGTGAGACACAGTAAGACACATTCAGAGAGTGAGACAGTGAGACACAGTGAGACTGTGAGAAAGTGAGACACAGTTAGACAGAGTGAGACAGTGAGACACAGTGAGAAACACTGAGACAATGCGAGATAGTGAGACAGTGAGACACAATGAGACACAGTGAGTCAGTGAGACACAGAGAGACACAGTGAGATATTGAGACTCGATGAGACACAGTGAGACGCAGTGAGATACAGTGAGACAGTGAGAAACTCTGAGACACAGAGAGAGAGTGAAAAATCAGACATAGTGAGACACTGACACACAGTGAGATGCAGTGAGACTGTGAGACACAGTGAGACACAGTTAGACAGTGAGACACAGTGAGCCAGTGAGACAGTGAGACACTGTGACAGTGAGACAGTGAAACAGTGAGACAGTGAGACAGTGAGACACAGTGAGACACAGTGAGACAGTGAGACACAGTGAGTCAAAGCGAGACAGTGAGACACAGTGAGAAAGTGAGAAACACAGAGACAAAGTGAGACAGTGAGGCATAGTGAGATGGTGAGACACAGTGAGACAGTGAGACACAGTGAGATTGTGAGACACAGTGAGACACAGTGAGACAGTGAGATGGTGCGACACAGTGAGACACAGTGAAACACAAGTGACAGTAAGGCAGTGAGACAGAGTGAGACACAGTGAGATACAGGGAGATACAGTGAGATACAGTGAGACACAGAGACACAATGAGACAGTGAGACAGTGAAACAGTGAGACACACTGAGACAGTGAGTTACAGTGAGACAGTGAGACACAGTGCGACAGTGATCCAGTGAGTCACAGTGTGACAGGGAGACACAGTGAGACAGTGAGACACAGTGAGACACAGTGAGACACAGTGAGATAGTGAGACACATTGAGACAGTGAAACTCAGTGAGACACAGGGAGACACAGTGAGACACAATGAGACAGTGAGACACAGTGAGACACAGTGAAATAGGGAGACAGTGAGAAGCACTGAGACACAGTGAGACAGTGAGACACAGTGAGTCAAAGCGAGACAGTGAGACACAGTGAGATACAGTGAGAAAGTGAGAAACACAGAGACAAAGTGAGACAGTGAGGCATAGTGAGATGGTGAGACACAGTGAGACAGTGAGACACAGTGAGATGGTGAGACACAGTGAGACACAGTGAGACAGTGAGATAGTGCGACACAGTGAGACACAGTGAAACACAGAGAGACAGTAAGGCAGTGAGACAGAGTGAGACACAGTAAGATGCAGGGAGATACAGTGAGATACAGTGAGACACAGAGACACAATGAGACAGTGAGACAGTGAAACAGTGAGACACACTGAGACAGTGAGTCACAGTGAGACAGTGAGACACAGTGCAACAGTGCTACAGTGCGTCACAGTGAGACAGGGAGACACAGTGAGACAGTGAGACACAGTGAGACAGTGAGACACAGTGAGACACAGTGAGATAGTGAGACACATTGAGACAGTGAAACTCAGTGAGACACAGGGAGACACAGTGAGACACAATGAGACAGTGAGACACAGTGAGACACAGTGAAATAGGGAGACAGTGAGAAGCACTGAGAAACAGTGAGACAGTGAGGCACAGTGAGACGATGAAGCATAGTGAGACAGTGAGACACAGTGAGATTGTGAGACAGAGTGAGACACAGTGAGACAGTGAGACACAGTGAGACGTTGGGACACAGTGAGACACAGTGGGGCAGTGAGACATAGTGACACAGTGAGACAGTGAGACTCAGTGAGACAGTGAGACAGCAGTGATATACACAGTGAGACAGTGAGACACAGGGAGACACAGTGAGCCAGTAAGACACAGTGAGATGGTGAGACACAGTGAGACACAGTGAGACGGTGAGACAGTGAGACACAAAGAGACAGTGAGAGACAGTGAGACACAGAGAGGCAGTGAGACACAGTGAGACAGTAAGACGTTGAGACACAGTGAGACAATGAGACAGTGAGACACGGTGAGGCAGTGAAACAGTGAGACACAGTGAGACAGTGAGGCAGTGAGACACAGTGAGACAGTGAGACACAGTGAGACACAGTGAGAGAGTGAGAAAGTGATACACAGTGAGACAGTGAGAAAGTGAGACACAGTGAGACAGTGAGACACAGTGAATCAAAGCGAGACAGTGAGACACAGTGAGATACAGTGAGAAAGTGAGAAACACAGAGACAAAGTGAGGCATAGTGAGATGGTGAGACACAGTGAGACAGTGGGACACAGTGAGACAGTGAGACACAGGGAGACGGTGAGACAGAGTGAGACACAGTGAAATAGTGAGACAGTGAGACACAGTGAGACAGTGAGATATTGAGACACAGTGATGCTCTGAGAAACACAGAGAGTGAGACACAGTGAAACACATTCAGACATAGTGAGGCAGTGAGACACACTGAGACAGTGAAACACAGTGATTCAGTGAGACACAGAGACACAATGAGACACAGTGAGACACAGTGAGATATAGACGTAGTGAGACACAGTGAGACAGTGAGACAGTAAGGCACAGGGAGACAGAGTGAGGCAGTGAGACACAATGAGACACAGTGAGACAGTGAGACACAGTGAGACAGTGAGACACACAATGAGACACAGTGAAACACAATGAGAAAATTAGACAATGAGAGAGTGAGACATAGTGAGACACAGTGAGACAGTGAGACACAGTGAGACAGTGAGGAACAGTGAGACAGAGTGGACACAGTGAGGCAGTGAGACACAGTGAGACAGTGAGAAATCTGTGAGACACAGTGAGACAGTGAGACGCTGAGACACAGTGAGACAGTGAGACACAGTGAGACAGTGAGACAGTGAGACACAGTGCAACAGTGAGACACAGTGAGACACAGTGAGACACAGTGATACGCATTGAGATAGTGAGACACATTGAGACAGTGAAACTCAGTGAGACACAGGGAGAACAGTGAGACACAATGAGACAGTGAGACACAGTGAGACACAGTGAAATAGGGAGACAGTGAGAAGCACTGAGACACAGTGAGACAGTGAGGCACAGTGAGACGATGAGACACAGTGAGACACAGTGAGACACAGTGAGATTGTGAGACACAGTGAGACACAGTGAGACAGTGAGACACAGTGAGACAGTGAGGCACGGTGAGACGGTGGGACACAGTGAGACAGTGAGACACAGTGAGATTGTGAGACACAGTGAGACACAGTGAGACAGTGAGACACAGTGCAACAGTGAGACACAGTGAGACACAGTGAGACACAGTGATACGCAGTGAGATAGTGAGACACATTGAGACAGTGAAACTCAGTGAGACACAGGGAGAACAGTGAGACACAATGAGACAGTGAGACACAGTGAGACACAGTGAAATAGGGATACAGTGAGAAGCACTGAGACACAGTGAGACAGTGAGGCACAGTGAGACGATGAGACACAGTGAGACACAGTGAGACACAGTGAGATTGTGAGACACAGTGAGACACAGTGAGACAGTGAGACACAGTGAGACAGTGAGGCACGGTGAGACGGTGGGACACAGTGAGACAGTGAGACACAGGGAGACGGTGAGACACAGTGAGACACAGTGAAATAGTGAGACAGTGAGACACAGTGAGACAGTGAGATATTGAGACACAGTGATGCTCTGAGAAACACAGAGAGTGAGACACAGTGAAACACATTCAGACATAGTGAGGCAGTGAGACACACTGAGACAGTGAGACACAGTGACTCAGTGAGACACAGAGACACAATGAGACACAGTGAGACACAGTGAGATATAGACGTAGTGAGACACAGTGAGACAGTGAGACACACAATGAGACACAGTGAAACACAATGAGAAAATTAGACAATGAGAGAGTGAGACATAGTGAGACACAGTGAGACAGTGAGACACAGTGAGACAGTGAGGAACAGTGAGACAGAGTGGACACAGTGAGGCAGTGAGACACAGTGAGACAGTGAGAAATCTGTGAGACACAGTGAGACAGTGAGACGCTGAGACACAGTGAGACAGTGAGACACAGTGAGACAGTGAGACAGTGAGACACAGTGCAACAGTGAGACACAGTGAGACAGTGAGGCACAGTGAGACAGTAAGACGTTGAGACACAGTGAGACAGTGAGACAGTGAGACACGGTGAGGCAGTGAGACAGTGAGACACAGTGAGACAGTGAGGCAGTGAGACACAGTGAGACAGTGAGACACAGTGAGACAGTGAGACTTTGAGACACAGTGAGACAATGAGACAAAGCGAGACAGTGAGACACAGTGAGCCACATTCAGAGAGTGAGACAGTGAGACACAGTGAGACAGTGAGAAAGTGAGACATAGTTAGACAGAGTGAGACAGTGAGACACAGTGAGAAACACTGAGACACTGCGAGACAGTGAGACAGTGAGACACAATGAGACACAGTGAGTCAGTGAGACACAGAGAGACACAGTGAGATATTGAGACTCGATGGGACACAGTGAGATGCAGTGAGATACAGTGAGACAGTGAGGCACAGTGAGACAGTGAGACACAGTGAGACAATGAGACAGTGAAACACAGTGAGACACAGTGAGACAGTGAGACACAGTGAGACACAGTGAGACAAAACGAGATGTGAGACACAGTGAGATACAGTGCGGCAGTTAGGTACACTGAGCAATAGTGAGACAGTGAGGCACGGTGAGACGGTGAGACACAGTGAGACAGTGAGACACAGGGAGACGGTGAGACACAGTGAGACACAGTGAAATAGTGAGACAGTGAGACACAGTGAGACAGTGAGATATTGAGACACAGTGATGCTCTGAGAAACACAGAGAGTGAGACACAGTGAAACACATTGAGACATAGTGAGGCAGTGAGACACACTGAGACAGTGAGACACAGTGACTCAGTGAGACACAGCGACACAATGAGACACAGTGAGACACAGTGACATATAGACGTAGTGAGACACAGTGAGACAGTGAGATAGTAATGCACAGTGAGATACAGTGAGACAGTGAGACACAATGAGACACAGTGAGACAGTGAGACACAGTGAGACAGTGAGGTACACAATGAGACACAGTGAAACACAATGAGAAAATTAGACAATGAGAGAGTGAGACATAGTGGACACAGTGAGGCAGTGAGACACAGTGAGACAGTGAGAAATCTGTGAGATACAGTGAGACAGTGAGATGCTGAAACACAGTGAGACAGTGAGACACAGTGAGAGAGTGAGACAGTGAGACACAATGCGACAGTGAGACACAGTGAGACAGTGAGACACAGTGAGACAGTAAGACGTTGAGACACAGTGAGACAGTCAGACAGTGAGACACGGTGAGGCAGTGAGACAGTGAGACACAGTGAGACAGTGAGGCAGTGAGACACAGTGAGACAGTGAGACACAGTGAGACACAGTGAGAGAGTGAGAGAGTGAGACACAGTGAGACAGTGAGACTTTCAGACACAGTGAGACAATGAGACAAAGCGAGACAGTGAGACACAGTAAGACACATTCAGAGAGTGAGAGAGTGAGACACAGTGAGACAGTGAGAAAGTGAGACACAGTTAGACAGAGTGAGACAGTGAGACACAATAAGAAACACTGAGACAATGCGAGACAGTGAGACACAATGAGACACAGTGAGTCAGTGAGACACAGAGAGACACAGTGAGACATTGAGACTTGATGAGACACAGTGAGACGCAGTGAGATGCAGTGAGACTGTGAGACACAGTGAGACACAGTTAGACAGTGAGACAGTGAGACACAGGGAGACAGTGATACAGTGAGACACAGGGAGACAGTGAGACATAGTGAGCCAGTGAGACAGTGAGACACAGTGTGACAGTGAGACAGTGAGACAGTGAGACACAGTGAGGCAGTGAGACGGTGAGACACAGTGAGACAGTGAGACAGTGAGACACAGTGAGACACAGTGAGACACAGTGAGTCAAAGCGAGACAGTGAGACACAGTGAGATACAGTGAGAAAGTGAGAAACACAGAGACAAAGTGAGACAGTGAGGCATAGGGAGATGGTGAGACACAGTGAGACAGTGAGACACAGTGAGATGGTGAGACACAGTGAGACACAGTGAGACAGTGAGATGGTGCGACACAGTGAGACACAGTGAAACACAGAGAGACAGTAAGGCAGTGAGACAGAGTGAGACACAGTGAGATACAGGGAGATACAGTGAGATAAAGTGAGACACAGAGACACAATGAGACAGTGAGACAGTGAAACAGTGAGACACACTGTGACAGTGAGTCACAGTGAGACAGTGAGACACAGTGCAACAGTGCTACAGTGCGTCACAGTGAGACAGGGAGACACAGTGAGACAGTGAGACACAGTGAGACAGTGAGACACAGTGCAACAGTGAGACACAGTGAGACAGTGAGGCACAGTGAGACAGTAAGACGTTGAGACACAGTGAGACAGTGAGACAGTGAGACACAGTGAGGCAGTGAGACAGTGAGACACGGTGAGACAGTGAGGCAGTGAGACACAGTGAGACAATGAAACAAAGCGAGACAGTGAGACACAGTGAGACACATTCAGAGAGTGAGACAGTGAGACACAGTGAGACAGTGAGAAAGTGAGACACAGTTAGACAGAGTGAGACAGTGAGACACAGTGAGAAACACTGAGACACTGCGAGACAGTGAGACAGTGAGACACAATGAGACACAGTGAGTCAGTGAGACACAGAGAGACACAGTGAGATATTGAGACTCGATGGGACACAGTGAGATGCAGTGAGATACAGTGAGACAGTGAGGCACAGTGAGACAGTGAGACACAGTGAGACAATGAGACAGTGAAACACAGTGAGACACAGTGAGACAGTGAGACACAGTGAGACACAGTGAGACAAAACGAGATGTGAGACACAGTGAGATACAGTGCGGCAGTTAGATACACTGAGCAATAGTGAGACAGTGAGGCACGGTGAGACGGTGGGACACAGTGAGACAGTGAGACACAGGGAGACGGTGAGACACAGTGAGACACAGTGAGACAGTGAGATGGTGCGACACAGTGAGACACAGTGAAACACAGAGAGACAGTAAGGCAGTGAGACAGAGTGAGACACAGTGAGATACAGGGAGATACAGTGAGATACAGTGAGACACAGAGACACAATGAGACAGTGAGACAGTGAAACAGTGAGACACACTGTGACAGTGAGTCACAGTGAGACAGTGAGACACAGTGCAACAGTGCTACAGTGCGTCACAGTGAGACAGGGAGACACAGTGAGACAGTGAGACACAGTGAGCCAGTGAGGAACAGTGAGACAGAGTGGACACAGTGAGGCAGTGAGACACAGTGAGACAGTGAGAAATCTGTGAGACACAGTGAGACAGTGAGATGCTGAGACACAGTGAGACAGTGAGACACAGTGAGACAGTGAGACAGTGAGACACAGTGCAACAGTGAGACACAGTGAGACAGTGAGGCACAGTGAGACAGTAAGACGTTGAGACACAGTGAGACAGTGAGACAGTGAAACACGGTGAGGCAGTGAGACAGTGAGACACAGTGAGACAGTGAGGCAGTGAGACACAGTGAGACAATGAAACAAAGCGAGACAGTGAGACACAGTGAGACACATTCAGAGAGTGAGACAGTGAGACACAGTGAGACAATGAGAAAGTGAGACACAGTTAGACAGAGTGAGACAGTGAGACACAGTGAGAAACACTGAGACACTGCGAGACAGTGAGACAGTGAGACACAATGAGACACAGTGAGTCAGTGAGACACAGAGAGACACAGTGAGATATTGAGACTCGATGGGACACAGTGAGATGCAGTGAGATACAGTGAGACAGTGAGGCACAGTGAGACAGTGAGACACAGTGAGACAATGAGACAGTGAAACACAGTGAGACACAGTGAGACAGTGAGACACAGTGAGACACAGTGAGACAAAACGAAATGTGAGACACAGTGAGATACAGTGCGGCAGTTAGATACACTGAGCAATAGTGAGACAGTGAGGCACGGTGAGACGGTGGGACACAGTGAGACAGTGAGACACAGGGAGACGGTGAGACACAGTGAGACACAGTGAAATAGTGAGACAGTGAGACACAGTGAGACAGTGAGATATTGAGACACAGTGATGCTCTGAGAAACACAGAGAGTGAGACACAGTGAAACACATTGAGACATAGTGAGGCAGTGAGACACACTGAGACAGTGAGACACAGTGACTCAGTGAGACACAGCGACACAATGAGACACAGTGAGACACAGTGAGATATAGACGTAGTGAGACACAGTGAGACAGTGAGATAGTAATGCACAGTGAGATACAGTGAGACAGTGAGACACAATGAGACACAGTGAGACAGTGAGACACAGTGAGACAGTGAGATACACAATGAGACACAGTGAAACACAATGAGAAAATTAGACAATGAGAGAGTGAGACATAGTGGACACAGTGAGGCAGTGAGACACAGTGAGACAGTGAGAAATCTGTGAGATACAGTGAGACAGTGAGATGCTGAGACACAGTGAGACAGTGAGACACAGTGAGAGAGTGAGACAGTGAGACACAGTGCGACAGTGAGACACAGTGAGACAGTGAGACACAGTGAGACAGTAAGACGTTGAGACACAGTGAGACAGTCAGACAGTGAGACACGGTGAGGCAGTGATACAGTGAGACACAGTGAGACAGTGAGGCAGTGAGACACAGTGAGACAGTGAGACACAGTGAGACACAGTGAGAGAGTGAGACAGTGAGACACAGTGAGACAGTGAGACTTTCAGACACAGTGAGACAATGAGACAAAGCGAGACAATGAGACACAGTAAGACACATTCAGAGAGTGAGACAGTGAGACACAGTGAGACAGTGAGAAAGTGAGACACAGTTAGACAGAGTGAGACAGTGAGACACAGTGAGAAACACTGAGACAATGCGAGACAGTGAGACAGTGAGACACAATGAGACACAGTGAGTCAGTGAGACACAGAGAGACACAGTGAGACATTGAGACTTGATGAGACACAGTGAGACGCAGTGAGATACAGTGAGACAGTGAGAAACTGAGACACAGTGAGAGAGTGAGAAATCAGACATAGTGAGACACTGGCACACAGTGAGATGCAGTGAGACTGTGAGACACAGTGAGACACAGTTAGACAGTGAGACAGTGAGACACAGGGAGACATTGATACAGTGAGACACAGGGAGACAGTGAGACACAGTGAGCCAGTGAGACAGTGAGACACAGTGTGACAGTGAGACAGTGAGACAGTGAGACACAGTGAGACAGTGAGACAGTGAGACACAGTGAGACACAGTGAGACACAGTGAGTCAAAGCGAGACAGTGAGACACAGTGAGATACAGTGAGAAAGTGAGAAACTCAGAGACAAAGTGAGACAGTGAGGCATAGGGAGATGGTGAGACACAGTGAGACAGTGAGACACAGTGAGATGGTGAGACACAGTGAGACACAGTGAGACAGTGAGATGGTGCGACACAGTGAGACACAGTGAAACACAGAGAGACAGTAAGGCAGTGAGACAGAGTGAGACACAGTGAGATACAGGGAGATACAGTGAGATACAGTGAGACACAGAGACACAATGAGACAGTGAGACAGTGAAACAGTGAGACACACTGTGACAGTGAGTCGCAGTGAGACAGTGAGACACAGTGCAACAGTGCTACAGTGCGTCACAGTGAGACAGTGAGACACAGTGAGACAGTGAGGCACAGTGAGACAGTGAGACACAGTGAGACACAGTGAGATAGTGAGACACATTGAGACAGTGAAACTCAGTGAGACACAGGGAGACACAGTGAGACACAATGAGACAGTTAGACACAGTGAGACACAGTGAAATAGGGAGACAGTGAGAAGCACTGAGACACAGTGAGACAGTGAGGTACAGTGAGACGGTGAGGCATAGTGAGACAGTGAGACACAGTGAGACGTTGAGACACAGTGAGAAACAGTGGGGCAGTAAGACATAGTGACACAGTGAGACAGTGAGACACAGTGAGACAGTGAGACAGCAGTGATATACAGAGTGAGACAGTGAGACACAGGGAGACACAGTGAGCCAGTAAGACACAGTGAGATGGTGAGACACAGTGAGACACAGTGAGACAGTGAGACAGTGAGACACAATGAGACAATGAGAGACAGTGAGACACAGCGAGACAGTGAGACACAGTGAGACAGTAAGACGTTGAGACACAGTGAGACAGTGAGACAGTGAGACACGGTGAGGCAGTGAGACAGTGAGACACAGTGAGACAGTAAGGCAGTGAGACACAGTGAGAAAGTGAGACACAGTGAGACACAATGAGAGAGTGAGACAGTGAGACAAAGTGAGACAGTGAGACTTTAAGACACAGTGAGACAATGAGACAAAGCGAGACAGTGAGACACAGTAAGACACATTCAGAGAGTGAGAAAGTGAGACACAGTGAGACAGTGAGAAAGTGAGACACAGTGAGACACAGTGAGACAGTGAGACACAGTGAGTCAAAGCGAGACAGTGAGACACAGTGAGATACAGTGAGAAAGTGAGAAACACAGAGACAAAGTGAGGCATAGTGAGATGGTGAGACACAGTGAGACAGTGAGACACAGTGAGATGGTGAGACACAGCGAGACACAGTGAGACAGAGAGATGGTGCGACACAGTGAGACACAGTGAAACACAGAGAGACAGTAAGGCAGTGAGACAGAGTGAGACACAGTGAGATACAGGGAGATACAGTGAGATACAGTGAGACACAGAGACACAATGAGACAGTGAGACAGTGAAACAGTGAGACACACTGAGACAGTGAGTCACAGTGAGACAGTGAGACACAGTGCGACAGTGATACAGTGAGTCACAGTGAGACAGGGAGACACAGTGAGACAGTGAGACACAGTGAGACACAGTGAGACACAGTGAGATAGTGAGACACATTGAGACAGTGAAACTCAGTGAGACACAGGGAGACACAGTGAGACACAATGAGACAGTGAGACACAGTGAGACACAGTGAAATAGGGAGACAGTGAGAAGTACTGAGACACAGTGAGACAGTGAGGCACAGTGTGACGGTGAGACACAGTGAGACAGTGAGGCACAGTGAGATTGTGAGACAGAGTGAGACACAGTGAGACAGTGAGACACAGTGAGACGTTGAGACACAGTGAGACACAGTGAGACAGGAGACACAGTGGGACAGTGAGGCACAGTGAGACAGTGAGACACAGTGAGACAATCAGACAGTGAAACACAGTGAGACACAGTGAGACAGTGAGACAGTAAGGCACAGTGAGACAGAGTGAAACAGTGAGACACAATGAGACACAGTGAGACAGTGAGACACAGTGAGACAGTGAGACACACAATGAGATACAGTGAAACACAATGAGAAAATTAGACAATGAGAGAGTGAGACATAGTGAGACACAGTGAGACAGTGAGACACAGTGAGACACAGTGAAATAGGGAGACAGTGAGAAGCACTGAGACACAGTTAGACATGAGGCACAGTGAGACGGTGAGACACAGTGAGACACAGTGAGAGAGTGAGACAGTGAGACACAGTGAGACAGTGCGACAAAGCGAGACACAGTGAGACAATGAGACAAAGCGAGACAGTGAGCCACAGTAAGACACATTCAGAGAGTGAGACAGTGAGACACAGTGAGACAGTGAGAAAGTGAGATACAGTTAGACAGAGTGAGACAGTGAGACACAGTGAGAAACACTGAGACAATGCGAGACAGTGAGACAGTGAGACACAATGAGACACAGTGAGTCAGTGAGACACAGAGAGACACAGTGAGACATTGAGACTTGATGAGACACAGTGAGACGCAGTGAGATACAGTGAGACAGTGAGAAACACTGAGACACAGTGAGAGAGTGAGAAATCAGACATAGTGAGACACTGACACACAGTGAGATGCAGTGAGACTGTGAGACACAGTGAGACACAGTTAGACAGTGAGACACAGGGAGACAGTGAGACAGTGAGACACAGGGAGACAGTGAGACACAGTGAGACAGAGAGATGGTGCGACACAGTGAGACACAGTGAAACACAGAGAGACAGTAAGGCAGTGAGACAGAGTGAGACACAGTGAGATACAGGGAGATACAGTGAGATACAGTGAGACACAGAGACACAATGAGACAGTGAGACAGTGAAACAGTGAGACACACTGAGACAGTGAGTCACAGTGAGACAGTGAGACACAGTGCGACAGTGATACAGTGAGTCACAGTGAGACAGGGAGACACAGTGAGACAGTGAGACACAGTGAGACACAGTGAGACACAGTGAGATAGTGAGACACATTGAGACAGTGAAACTCAGTGAGACACAGGGAGACACAGTGAGACACAATGAGACAGTGAGACACAGTGAGACACAGTGAAATAGGGAGACAGTGAGAAGTACTGAGACACAGTGAGACAGTGAGGCACAGTGTGATGGTGAGACACAGTGAGACAGTAAGGCACAGTGAGATTGTGAGACAGAGTGAGACACAGTGAGACAGTGAGACACAGTGAGACGTTGAGACACAGTGAGACACAGTGAGACAGGAGACACAGTGGGACAGTGAGGCACAGTGAGACAGTGAGACACAGTGAGACAATCAGACAGTGAAACACAGTGAGACACAGTGAGACAGTGAGACAGTAAGGCACAGTGAGACAGAGTGAAACAGTGAGACACAATGAGACACAGTGAGACAGTGAGACACAGTGAGACAGTGAGACACACAATGAGACACAGTGAAACACAATGAGAAAATTAGACAATGAGAGAGTGAGACATAGTGAGACACAGTGAGACAGTGAGACACAGTGAGACAGTGAGGACCAGTGAGACATAGTGGACACGGTGAGGCAGTGAGACACAGTGAGACAGTGAGAAATCTGTGAGACACAGTGAGACAGTGAGACGCTGAGACACAGTGAGACAGTGAGACACAGTGAGACAGTGAGACAGTGGGACACAGTGCGACAGTGAGACACAGTGAGACAGTGAGACAGTGAGACACAGTGAGACAGTAAGACGTTGAGACACAGTGAGCCAGTGAGACAGTGAGACACATTTAGGCAGTGAGACAGTGAGACACAGTGAGACAGTGAGGCAGTGAGACACAGTGAGACAGTGAGACACAGTCAGACACAGTGAGAGAGTGAGACAGTGAGACAAAGTGAGACAGTAAGACTTTGAGACACAGTGAGACAATGAGACAAAGCGAGACAGTGAGACACAGTAAGACACATTCAGAGAGTGAGAAAGTGAGACACAGTGAGACAGTGAGAAAGTGAGACACAGTGAGACACAGTGAGACAGTGAGACACAGTGAGTCAAAATGAGACAGTGAGACACAGTGAGATACCGTGAGAAAATGAGAAACACAGAGACAAAGTGAGGCATAGTGAGATGGTGAGTCACAGTGAGACAGTGAGACACAGTGAGATGGTGAGACACAGCGAGAAACAGTTAGACAGAGAGATGTTGCGACACAGTGAGACACAGTGAAACACAGAGAGACAGTAAGGCAGTGAGACAGAGTGAGACACAGTGAGATACAGGGAGACACAGTGAGATACAGTGAGACACAGAGACACAATGAGACAGTGAGACAGTGAAACAGTGAGACACACTGAGACAGTGAGTCACAGTGAGACAGTGAGACACAGTGTGACAGTGATACAGTGAGTCACAGTGAGACAGGGAGACATAGTGAGACAGTGAGACACAGTGAGACACAGTGAGATAGTGAGACACATTGAGACAGTGAAACTCAGTGAGACACAGGGAGACACAGTGAGACACAGTGAAATAGGGAGACAGTGAGAAGTACTGAGACACAGTGAGACAGTGAGGCACACTGAGACGGTGAGACACAGTGAGACAGTGAGGCACAGTGAGATTGTGAGACAGAGTGAGACACATTGAGACAGTGAGACACAGTGAGACGTTGAGCCACAGTGAGACACAGTGAGACAGGAGACACAGTGGGACAGTGAGGCACAGTGAGACAGTGAGAAACAGTGAGACAATCAGACAGTGAAACACAGTGAGACACAATGAGACAGTGAGACACAGTGAGACAGTGAGACAGTAAGGCACAGTGAGACAGAGTGAGACAGTGAGACACGGTGAGGCAGTGAGACTTTCAGACACAGTGAGACAATGAGACAAAGCGAGACAGTAAGACACATTCAGAGAGTGAGACAATGAGACACAGTGAGACAGTGAGAAAGTGAGACACAGTTAGACAGAGTGAGACAGTGAGACACAGTGAGAAACACTGAGACAATGCGAGACAGTGAGACAGTGAGACACAATGAGACACAGTGAGTCAGTGAGACACAGAGAGACACAGTGAGACATTGAGACTCGATGAGACACAGTGAGATGCAGTGAGATACAGTGAGACAGTGAGAAAATCTGAGACACAGTGAGAGAGTGAGAAATCAGACATAGTGAGACACTGACACACAGTGAGATGCAGTGAGACTGTGATACAGTGAGACACAGTTAGACAGTGAGACAGTGAGACACAGTGAGCCAGTGAGACAGTGAGACACAGTGTGACAGTGAGACAGTGAGACACAGTGAGACAGTGAGACAGTGAGACACAGTGCGACAGTGAGACAGTGAGACACAGTGAGACACAGTGAGACAGTGAGACACAGTGAGTCAAAGCGAGACAGTGAGACACAGTGAGATACAGTGAGAAAGTGAGAAACACAGACACAAAGTGAGACAGTGATGCATAGTGAGATGGTGAGACACAGTGAGATTGTGAGACACAGTGAGACACAGTGAGACAGTGAGATGGTGCGACACAGTGAGACACAGTGAAACACAGAGAGACAGTAAGGCAGTGAGACAGAGTGAGACACAGTGAGATACAGGGAGATACAGTGAGATACAGTGAGACACAGAGACACAATGAGACAGTGAGACAGTGAAACAGTGAGACACACTGAGACAGTGAGTCACAGTGAGACAGTGAGACACAGTGCGACAGTGATACAGTGCGTCACAGTGAGACAGGGAGACACAGTGAGACAGTGAGACACACAATGAGACACAGTGAAACACAATGAGATAATTAGACAATGAGAGAGTGAGACATAGTGAGACACAGTGAGACAGTGAGACACAGTAAGACAGTGAGGAACAGTGAGACACAGTGGACACAGTGAGGCAGTGAGACACAGTGAGACAGTGAGAAATCTGTGAGACACAGTGAGACAGTGAGACGCTGAGACACAGTGATAAAGTGAGACACTGTGACTCAGTGAGACACAGAGACACAATGAGACACAGTGAGACACAGTGAGATATAGACGTAGTGAGACACAGTGAGACAGTAAGGCACAGTGAGACACAGTGAGACAGTGAGACACAATGAGACACAGTGAGACAGTGAGACAGAGAGAGACAGTGAGACACACAATGAGACACAGTGAAACACAATGAGAAAATTAGACAATGAGAGAGTGAGACATAGTGAGACACAGTGAGACAGTGAGACACAGTGAGACAGTGAGGAACAGTGAGACACAGTGGACACAGTGAGGCAGTGAGACACAGTGAGACAGTGAGACATCTGTGAGACACAGTGAGACAGTGAGACGCTGAGACACAGTGAGATAGTGAGACACAGTGAGAGAGTGAGACAGTGAGACACAGTGCGACAGTGAGACACAGTGAGACAGTGAGACACAGTGAGACAGTAAGATGTTGAGATACAGTGAGACAGTCAGACAGTGAGACACGGTGAGGCAGTGAGACTTTCAGACACAGTGAGACAATGAGACAAAGCGAGACAGTGAGACACAGTAAGACACATTCAGAGAGTGAGAGAGTGAGACACAGTGAGACAGTTAGAAAGTGAGACACAGTTAGACAGAGTGAGACAGTGAGACACAGTGAGAAACACTGAGACAATGCGAGACAGTGAGACAGTGAGACACAATGAGACACAGTGAGTCAGTGAGACACAGAGAGACACAGTGAGACATTGAGACT
This sequence comes from Pristiophorus japonicus, assembly GCF_044704955.1. Taxonomy (NCBI): domain Eukaryota; kingdom Metazoa; phylum Chordata; class Chondrichthyes; family Pristiophoridae; genus Pristiophorus; species Pristiophorus japonicus. The sequence goes on along the minus strand of NW_027252614.1, from coordinate 227,204 downwards.
CGATGAGACACAGTGAGATGCAGTGAGATACAGTGAGACAGTGAGAAACTCTGAGACACAGTGAGAGAGTGAGAAATCAGACATAGTGAGACACTGACACACAGTGACATGCAGTGAGACTGTGAGACACAGTGAGACAGTGAGACATTGAGACAAGTGAGACAATGAGACACAGTGAGACAGTGAGACACAATCAGACACAGTCAGACAGTGAGACACTGTGAGACAGTGAAACACCATGAGACAGTGAGAAAAAGTGAGATAGTGAGAAACATTGAGACACAGTGAGACAGTGAGAAGTTAGACATAGTGAGACAGTGAGACACAGTCAGACAGTGAGACACAGTGAGTCAGTGAGACAGTGAGACACAATGAGACACAGTGAGACACAGTGAGACACAGTGAGACAGTGCGACACAGTGAGACAGTGAGACACAGTGAGACAGTGAGACAGCGATACACTGAGTCACAGTGAGACAGTGTGACCCCGTGAGACAGTAAGACTGTGAGACACAGTGAGACAGTGAGACACAGTAAGACACAGTGAGACACAGTAAGACACAGTCAGACAGTGAGACATTGAGACACAGTGAGACAGTGAGACACGGTCAGAGAGTGAGACACAGTGAGACACAGCGAGACAGTGAGACAGTGAGACACAGTGAGACAGTGAGACATTGAGACACAGTGAGACAATGAGACACAGTGAGACACCATGAGACAGTGAGAAAAAGTGAGACAGTGAGAAACATTGAGACACAGTGAGACAGTGAGAAGTTAGACATAGTGAGACAGTGAGACACAGTCAGACAGTGAGACACAGTCAGACAGTGAGTCAGTGAGACACAGTGAGACACAATGCGACAAAGTGAGACAGTGAGACACAGTGAGACAGTGAGACAGTGATACACTGCGTCACAGTGAGACAGTGTGACCCCGTGAGAAAGTGAGACTGTGAGACACAGTGAGACAGTGAGACACAGTGAGACAGTGAGACAGTGATACACTGAGTCACAGTGAGACAGTTTGACCCCGTGAGACAGTGAGACTGTGAGACACAGTGAGACAGTGAGCCACAGTAAGGCAGTGAGACATATTGAGACACAGTGAGACAGTGTGACAGTGAGACAGTGAAACACAGTGAGATAGTGAAACACAGTAAGACACAGTCAGACAGTTGGACACAGTGAGACACAGTGAAACAGTGCGACAGTGAGACATTGAGACATTGAGACACTGTGAGACAATGAGACACAGTGTGACAATGAGACACAGTAAGACACAGTCAGACAGTGAGGCACAGTGAGACACAGTGAGACAGTGAGACATAGTGAGACAGTGAGACATTGAGACAGTGAGACATTGAGACACAGTGAGACAATGAGACACAGTGAGACAGTGAGACACAGTAAGACACAGTCAGATAGTGAGGCACAGTGAGACACATTCAGACAGTGAGACACAGTCAGACAGTGAGACACAGTGAGACACAGTGAGACAGTGAGACACAGTGAGACAGTGAGACATTGAGACACAGTGAGACAATGAGACACAGTGAGACAGTGAGACAAATATGGCACAGTCAGACAGTGAGGCACAGTGAGACACCGTGAGACAGTGAGATACAGTGAAACATTGAGAAACATTGAGGCACAGTGAGACATGGAGAAGTTAGACATAGTGAGACAGTGAGACACAGTCAGACAGTGAGACACAGTGAGTCAGTGAGCCAGTGAGGCACAGTGAGACACAGTGAGTCAGTGAGACCGTGAGGCACAGTGAGACACAGTGAGACACAGTGAGTCAGTGAGACACAGTGAGACAATGAGACACAGTGAGACAATGAGACACAGTCAGACAGTGAGACACAGTGAGAGACAGTGAGACATTGAGACACAGTGAGACAGTGAGACACGGTGAGGCAGTGAGACAGTGAGACATTGTGAAACAGTGAGACACAATGAGACAGTGAAACACAGTCAGACACAGTCAGACAGTGAGACACAGTGAGACATCGTGAGACAGTGAGACACCATGAGACAGTGATAAACAGTGAGACAGTGAGAAACATTGAGACACAGTGAGACAGTGAGAAGTTAGACATTGTGAGACAGTGAGACACAGTCAGACAGTGAGACACAGTGAGTCAGTGAGACAGTGAGACACAATGAGACACAGTGAGACAGTGAGACACAGTGAGACACAGTGAGTCAGTAAGACACAGTGAGGCACAGTGAGACATAGTGAGACACAGTGAGACAGTGAGACACAGTAAAACAATGAGACACAGTCAGACAGTGAGACACAGTGAGAGACAGTGAGACATTGAGACACAGTGGGACAGTGAGACACAGTGAGACACAGTGAGACAGTGAGACACAGTGAAACAGTGAGACACAATGAGACAGTGAAACACAGTGAGACAGTCAGACACAGTCAGACAGTGAGACACAGTGAGACACCGTGAGACAGTGAGACACCGTGAGACAGTGAGATACATTGAGACAGTGAGAAACATTGAGACTCAGTGAGGCAGTGAGACATAGTGAGACACAATGAGATACAGGGAGACAGTGAGACAGCGAGATACAGTCAGGCGGTGAGACACAGTGAGATACAGTGAGACACACTGAGACACACTGAGACACAGTGAGACAGTGAGACACAATGAGACAGTTAAACACAGTAAGACACAGTCAGACAGTGAGACACAGTGTGACACATTCAGACAGTACGACACAGTAAAACAGTGAGACAGTGAGACATTGAGACACAGTGAGACAATGAGACACAGTGAGACAGTGAGACAGTGAGACACAGTAAGACACAGTCAGACAGTGAGGCACAGTGAGACACAGTGAGACAGTGAGACACATTCAGACAGTGAGACACAGTGAGACACAGTGAGACAGTGAGACACAGTGAGACACAGTGAGACAGTGAGACACAGTGAGACAGTGAGACACAGTGAGACAGTGAGACAAGTATGGCACAGTCAGACAGTGAGGCACAGTGAGACACCGTGAGACAGTGAGACACCATGAGACAGTGAGATACAGTGAAACATTGAGAAACATTGAGGCACAGTGAGACAGTGAGAAGTTAGACATAGTGAGACAGTGAGATACAGTCAGACAGTGAGACACAGTGAGTCAGTGAGACAGTGAGACACAGTGAGTCAGTGAGACAGTGAGACACATTGAGACACAGTGAGTCACAGTGAATCAGTGAGACACAGTGAGGCACAGTGAGACAGTGAGACACAGTGAGACACAGTGAGACACAGTGAGACACAGTGAGACACAGTGAGACAATGAGACACAGTCAGACAGTGAGACACAGTGAGAGACAGTGAGACATTGAGACACAGTGAGACTGTGAGACACGGTGAGGCAGTGAGACAGTGAGACACAGTGAAACAGTGAGACACAATGAGACAGTGAAACACAGTAAGACACAGTGAGACATTGAGACAAGTGAGACAATGAGACACAGTGAGACAGTGAGACAGTCAGACACAGTCAGACAGTGAGACACCGTGAGATAGTGAGACACCGTGAGACAGTGAGATACAGTGAGACAGTGAGAAACATTGAGACACAGTGAGACAGTGAGAAGTTAGACATAGTGAGACAGTGAGACACCGTGAGACAGTGAGATACAGTGAGACAGTGAGAAACATTGAGACTCAGTGAGGCAGTGAGACATAGTGAGACACAATGAGATACAGGGAGACAGTGAGACAGTGAGACACAGTCCGGCGGTGAGACACAGTGAGATACAGTGAGACAGTGAGACACACTGAGACACAGTGAGACAGTGAGACACAATGAGACAGTTAAACACAGTAAGACACAGTCAGACAGTGAGACACAGTGTGACACATTCAGACAGTGAGACACAGTAAAACAGTGAGACAGTGAGACATTGAGACACAGTGAGGCACAGTGAGGCACAGTGAGACAGTGAGACACATTCAGACAGTGAGACACAGTGAGACACAGTGAGACAGTGAGACACAGTGAGACACAGTGAGACAGTGAGGCACAGTGAGACACCGTGAGACAGTGAGACACCGTGAGACAGTGAGATACAGTGAAACATTGAGAAACATTGAGGCACAGTGAGACAGTGAGAAGTTAGACATAGTGAGACAGTGAGACACAGTTAGACAGTGAGACACAGTGAGTCAGTGAGACAGTGAGACACAGTGAGTCAGTGAGACAGTGAGACACATTGAGACACAGTGAGTCACAGTGAGTCAGTGAGACACAGTGAGGCACAGTGAGACAGTGAGACACAGTGAGACACAGTGAGACAGTGAGACACAGTGAGACAATGAGACACAGTCAGACAGTGAGACACAGTGAGAGACAGTGAGACATTGAGACACAGTGAGACAGTGAGACACGGTGAGGCAGTGAGACAGTGAGACACAGTGAAACAGTGAGACATGGTGAGGCAGTGAAACACAGTAAGACACAGTGAGACAGTGAGACATTGAGACAAGTGAGACAATGAGACACAGTGAGACAGTCAGACAGTCAGACACAGTCAGACAGTGAGACACAGTGAGACACCGTGAGACAGTGAGACACCGTGAGACAGTGAGATACAGTGAGATAGTGAGAAACATTGAGACACAGTGAGACAGTGAGAAGTTAGACATAGTGAGACAGTGAGACACAGTCAGACAGTGAGACACAGTGAGTCAGTGAGACACAGTGAGACACAGTGAGGCAGTGAGAGATAGTGAGACAGTAGGACACAGTGAGTTACTGAGACTGTGAGACACAGTGAGACAGTGAGTCAGTGAGACACAGTGAGACAGTGAGAGACAATGAGACAGTGA